>NW_023658128.1:0-25118 GCF_015228065.2 Penaeus monodon
TTGGAGGATATACTTGCCCATTTTGGATTATATTTTATTTAAGTGTGTCAATTCTTTTAGTTTTTAGGGAAAGGCCCAGTGGCTAAAAAGGGTGCAGGCTTTTCCCCCCCTGTCTCCGTCCCCTGCAGTCGTTAAACTGGTTAACTGGGGAAGTAAGGCGTCAAAACAAGAGGAAGTACGGTCGGCCACAAGTCCAAGCGCGGTTTTGGCCTGTTTCCTTGGCGTTTGCGCTGGCCCAGAACCCAACTTCCCCCAAAGAAGTGTAAAATTTTGTTCAGAATGTATGTATAACCCATTAAATAAATGTTATAGTATACCTTTTAATATATTATTTTAACCATTTTATGGCGTATATTATCAGGTGCGTGCTCAAGCGCGCGCGGGCGATGCGTGTGGCAGGGATGCACCACGCCTCGCTGCGGGATGGTTGTCACTTGCACTGATTTACAAAATTTTAGGTAAATTACCTACCCATGGGGGGGCAAGCCAGCCCAAAACAGTGGGGCCCCAAAGCCCGGAAAATGAGAGAATGATTCCAAAAGGGAAAAACCCCGGCATTTCCCCGGGGAAAGGAAGGGGGGACCCTACCACGTACCACTCAAGAGATCACAACATGAAAACAAAAATTAAGTATCATGCTGTGAAGTCGGTAAAAAACATGGACCTAGCGTTTTATATGGGGGGAACGCGGTGGCCGAATGGTAGGCTCGGACTAAAGACTGCCCGACGGATTGGATTTCGGGGGTTCGAGTACCGGTCGGCGCGTTTTTTCCTTTTGGGCAATGAACTTCACCTCGTTCCCTACCTAGCCTGGGGGGCCAAGCCCCCCAAAGTAAAAGTGTGGTCCCAACCCCGGATAAAAGAGAGAATGATTACCTAAAAGGGGAACCGGCACTCCCGTGGAAGGAATGGGGGGCCCCACCCCGTAAACATCAAGAGCATCACAAATGAAAACTACAATTTAAATATCATGCTGTGACCCCCGCGGCTCAAAAAATGAACCCACCCTAAAAAAAAAAAAAAAAAAAAAAAAAAAAAAAAATATTATATATAACATAACTTTTATGTTTTTAATATATTTAAAAACAATAAAATTTTAGTATGTTTTTAATTTATATACACTACACTTTTATGTAGTATATAATATATTATATTGTTAATTACATTTTTTATACATCTATATTAATAGAATTAAAATACATATACGTAGCATAAGCACAGTGTGTGGGGTGTGTGTGTGTGTGTGTGTGTTTTGTGTTGTGTGTGTGTTGTGGGGTGTGGGTGTGGTTGGTGTGTGTGTGTGTGTGTGTATGTGTATAGGTGGTTTTATATATGTGTGTTTATAGGGAATATGTGTTGTATATGTGTATAGTGTGTGGTGTGTGTGTGGTAGTGGTATGTGGTATGTGTATATGGTATAGGTTATGTGTTATAGTGATTGTGTGGGTTGTTGTATATGTGGTGGTGTATTAAAAGTGTGTGTTGGTGTGTGTGTGTGGGGGGTTTGGGGGTGGGTTGGGTGTTGGTAGTGGTATGGTTATGTGTGTATGGTGGTGTGGGGTTATGTGAATGTGTGTAGGTGTGTGTGGTATGTGTGTTTTGTATTGTGTATTTTGTGTGTGTGTGATATGTGTATATGGTGGTGTGTTTATGTTATGTGTGTGTGTTGTGTGATGTGTGTAGTGCATATGGTATAGTGTGTATGTTGTATGTTTGGGATGTGATTGGGTATGTGTGGGTGGGGAGGTTTGTGTATGTTTTTAATGGTATATGTGTGATGGTGTATGTGTTTGTGTGTATGTGTGGTGTGTGTTAAAGGGGGTTTAAAGTGTATATGTGTTAGTGTATTGGGTTGTGTATGTGTGTAGGTATATGTGTATTGTGTGTAAATGGTATGGGTATGTGTTTGTGTGTATGTGTGTGTTGTGGGTAGGTATAGTGTTTGTGGTATTGTGAAGTGTATAGTGTATGTGATATGGTGTTATTTGTGGTTGGTTGGGTGTGTGGTGTGTGTGTGTGGGTGGTGTATGTGTGTGTGGTGGTGTGTGGGTGGGGTTGGAAGCGCGGTGTGTGATAGACAGTGAAACGAATAGTTAGATATTTTAAAACATGGAAACACATACCTATTAATATAAATCTCTCTCTCTCTCTCCCTCTGTCTTCTCTCTTTTTCTTTCTTTTCTTTTCTTTTTTTCCCTCTCTCTCTAATATATTTTAAATATTTTGTTAATTGTGGAAATAAAAATATGATTTTTGCATATCACATAATATTATCTATATCTTTACACATACAAACTCACCTCACCTCACATCACACTCAAACACACCACCACACAACACAAAATATATTAATATTATATATAAAAATTTATATATAAAATATTTTATATATTTTTATAAAAATTGATATTATATATTATTATAATATATAAAATTAAAATTTTAATGTGTTGGTTTTGTGTGTGGGTTGTGTGTGTGTTTTGTGGGGTTTTGTGTGTGGTGTGGGTGTGTGAGAGAGGTCTCCTTCTCTCTCATGCTATTCTTGAAATAAATTTTCATGTTAATTAAATAAGTTAAGTGCTGTAAAATTTATTAGCAGCCCCGCGAAAAGGTTCTGATGTCAAGGAGCTTCGGTCAGTTTTGCAGAACTGGCAGATTTCAACCCCTCGAGGTAATACGGGAGCGAACGTACGTGGCGGCCCGGTGGTGGGTGGTTAGCGGCGGTAATACCTCGCCAAGCCGTTCATAAAAACCCCGGGCCACAAAATTTTTGAAATATAAGAAGAAAAGAAAAACCCCGGCCCCAAAAAATAAAAGGAAATAAAAAACAAAGCCAATTCAATAAAACACTTCATAAAATACATGAAATATCAACTGAAGGTAAAAAAAGAACAATAAAGTAAAAAAAAATAAAACGAATAAAAATTTAAAAAACTAAATTGGCCCGGGGAAAAAAAAATTACGTGGGGCGGCTAACCCCTTTGGGGGAGAACTTGCAAAATATGGTTATTTATGAAGCGTTTGAGAAAAAGCATGCAGCATAAAATAGTAGGTGTATGGATAAAAATGAGCACCCAACTACTAATCTTTTAAATAGGGGACGGTGACGGAAGGGTACGTCACTGTAAAGTTCCTTGGGCTGGGAGGAGAAGAAAACACGGGGGTGTCTCGGAGCAGACTGGTTTATTTTCTATTCTGGTACACACAATATGTGCGAGAAAATACTGTCGCGATTGTTCGCGAAGCGCAAATCAGTGCGGCCACTTGTTCCGTGTGGGCATTCAGGTACTCCATGGTTCATTTTGCATACAATTAAAAAAAACGGGCTCCGATATTAAAAAAAGAACAGTAAAAGACTTTAAAGGTATTGTAAAAATGTTTAAGAATAAACCCGATGTAAAAAAAAGGCAGGATTAGGTATTTATACCATGGGGAGAAACAGTCCAAAACCAGGTAAGCGGGCAGGTAAGTTACAAAATATTATATATATATATAATATATATATATATATATATATATATATATATATATTAATAGTATGTATGTATATATAAAATATATTAAAATATTATATAAAATTATACAAACATATATTTATTTTTTAACCTCACGTGTGCGTACACACCAACACAACACACCACACACACACACACACACACACAATATATATATATATATATATATAAAATATATAAAATTTATATATATATATACAACAAATATATATACATGTATATATACTGATTGTTTTAATTGAGGTGGGAACCCTTTTTCTTTGTTCCTCCCCCGACGTAGGTCCCTGGGGGGGCGGAACAAAGTTGGTCGCTTTTTTAGAATCTTCCCTTTTGGGGGCCCGCCTTTTCCTGACAAAAACCCAGGCCCCAGGCGGATCCCTTTTGGGCCCACATTTAAAAATTTTTGGCTTTGTGCCCTTTTTTCTTTTTTATGTCCCTTGATGCACACCCAGTATTGTGTGCCTTTGCCCAGACCCCAAATTTTGGCTTGGCTTTTCAGTTACCTGGTGGTGTCCATACTTCTGGCATTTGAAAAACCGAAGGGGGCTTTTGCATGGGATATTAAAGAGATGCACCGCGCCCGGGCCCAGCAATCCGGCCCCGGCTCCCCCGCGTTACCGGACGGTGAGGGCCCCCCCCATTTTTTGATGCCACGAGCTAGTGTTTGCAGTAGCTTCGTGCCCTAAGCCTACTTTTTCCATGCAATTTTCGGCTTTAGGATGACTTGTGCACCCCTTCTGGTGAACGGACCCCATCTGGGGGCGCGTGCTCGGACGGGGCAGCCTTTACCCCCCGCAGGGGGGGGTTGTCTGGGGTTTAAAAGGGGCCTGCTAGGGTGTGATAGATTTTCCCATTTTTTGTTAGGGTTTGGTCAGGAGCCCACTGATGATGCCACTCTTTTTTTTCGAATAGGGCGAAGGCGGGTAGACCCCCCTTGTCAGGCCTTCAGCCAGGTTTGTTAAAGCAGCGCTAGACAGAATATCAATTCCCGTATAGGAATACCTGGATAAAAGTTAGTCTTTCTCCCCATGTGATAAAAATAGTCTTGGTTGACTATTTGGGGGAAAAGGGAATTACTGGAACAGGAAAAGGCCCCCCTTACTTCACTGAGGTAAAAATTTGGGTTTTTCAGAGAGAAGAGGGATTCACGTTAAACTCCCCCTCCCAAAAAGAACTGCCAAAAAAAAAGTCAGCTCCTCTCCTCACTGGAGGAAACAGTCTGTGGTTGGCTGTTTCCAAAGGGGAGAAGGAGCTTACGGGAAAACAGGTACAGAACCCACCCTTCTTCACTGAGGTGAAACATCCTTTTGGATGTTTCAGAGAAAAGGGGGACCACCTCAAAAACCGCCCTGCCATAGGAACCCCCGGGAAAAAAATGTTAATTTTTCTCCCTCACTGTGGGAAACAGTCTGTGGCCGGGTTTTTTAGAGGGGAAGGAATGACGGGAAAAACAGGTGAGGACCCCCCTTTTCTCAAGAGGTAAAACAACCCTTTTGGGCGTTTCAGGAAAAGGGGGTTTCACTTTGAAAAAGGGTACGGCCCCTCCGAGGAGTGGAGGGAATCCCTGGAAAAAGTGAAAGGCCCCCTTCCTCACTGAGGAAGGAGCAGAAGGTTCCATAAATGATGCCGTAGGTGGAAGGGCTTTCCCCCTTGGGATATCCCAGAGGTGACCCCTACCCAGTTTTTGCCGGCGTGGCCCCCTTGTGAGCTGGGAGAGGGGAGCCCCCTGGGGGTTTGACGATGCCGGAAAAAGACCCCTGGGCTAGCAACAGCCTTTTTGGTCCTCATTCTGCAAGACAGGCCCTGATCCGGGCCCCGGTCGGGTCAATGGGGGTTTCCCCCTCGGGAGGCTGGGGTAAGAGTCATGCTGCCGTTGGTACCCACACCCCCGTTTCCCAGTGCAATGGTAATTGGTGCGATTTTTCACCAAAATGTTGTGTTAGACATTGGTTCTAGCACTCAGTTTCCCCTTTTTGGACTCCGTGGTGGGTGGGGGCGGAGGAATGAAGCACTGCCAATACATGGAAAACTAAATAAAAACCCCCACAGACGGGCCCTACTGTTGAGACCCGTAAAGGGCCCAGACCAGGCAGCCACCCTAAACCCTTAGTGCCCCCGGGTGGAAAAAGAAAACCCGAGACGGGGGAACACGTCATCCCTGTGCCAAGTGGCGGACGACAAAAAACTGTAAAACATGTCGCCCACCAGATTGCCAACAAGGACTCTCGTGTGGCCCCTCCAGGCCCAGCACCAGAGGGGAAGGTCTTGAGCCCCCCTCAGACGACCCCATGAATAAATCAGGAGCCCCAGCTAAAACCAGCCGAAACAGCTGGTGCCCCCACGAGAAACCCCAAAAAGCCGAAAGGGGGCCCGGAAAGGCCCGGGGCCCGGAGTCCGACTCTGATGGGGGTCGGCCCCCAAAAGGGTTCCCGCAATTTAAGGTCCCCTAAAAACCCAAAGGGCTTCACAATCCCTACCAAAGGTAAGGGCATTGGAGGGCCAGCAAAAAATCGGCGGTCGATCGGGTTGGCGGGGATCAGGGAGGATCATCTTTTGCCCCAAGATAAGCCACCCTTTTTTTCTGCAGGAGAAAAGGGATTTAAAAAGATGGGGGAAAGGAGCCTCTCCCCCCGAACCCCCGAGGAGAAGAGAGTCAAGTGGTGCCTTGGCTTCTCAGTCTCATCGATGTGGGGGTGATAAACATACACCCACAGGTCGTGGAGGTTCCCGTTGTCAAAGGGGGAAGACCCCAACAGGCAAGTCTGGGACCATGAAAAAGGGACCCAAGTCCCCCTTGATTGGGTAACGGGTACCTCCCCCCTACGTACTTTTCCCTGAACCATTCGGTGTTTAAGGGCCCGAAGTAGGGGGACCCCCACCGGCTAACTGTACACCCAACCCAAAAAGTGGTGTCTTGCAAGGCACACAAACTGAGGTGTGCTAAAGGGCACATAAAAAAGAAAAAAAGGGGCAAAACACCCAAATGTCCAACGTCCCAAGAGGCTGGCCTGGACCTGGCTTGCCTGTAGGAAAGAGGCGGCCCTCAAACGGAAGAGGTTTGCTGAAGGACCAGACTTTTTTCCTGCCCCCCCGGGCACCTATTGGGGGGGGAGAACAAAAGCGAAAAGGTTCCCGCCCCTCCTAAGGAAGGAAGCGCCCCCAGCCGAAACGGGATCTCCGAAAACGGGTTTTCCCCCAGTGAAGCAAGTGCAGAGGAACCACAGGAAAAAAGGTTCCCAACAGCACCCCACGGTCCCCCCAGACCCAGAAGAATGTTCTTCGCCGGGGGGACTTCGACCCCTGATCATGCTGTGGTCACAGCGGGCGACCTTGTCCAGGACCGAGGAAGAGGGGGAAAAGGCAGTCAATGTTGCCATGACGACATGAAACAGACCGTGAAAAGCATAAAGGGGGGAAGATGGAGAGGCAAATCACCCCAATCCTCCCCCTGCCCGGTGGGAGACCCCCCCCCTCTCCAAGCCGGGTATGCCTCAAGGCAAGCTAGCAGGCAGCCCTCAAGGCAGAGCCAAACCCAGGCATTCAGTCCCACAAGCCGAATCAGAAGAAGCTGACCTGCCCAGGCAAGGCCAGCCAATGAACAAAAAACAGCCTGGCCGAGAAAAAGCCAAAGACAAAAAGTCGAGCTACCAAAGGCTCCCCACCCCCAGTGGACCCAGGGATAGCCTGACAGCCGAAAGAGAGTCCTCAAGGTGGGGATTCAAAATGGAGTTGCAGACTCCGACGTCAACCAAATTGGACGATGTCTCTGATGTAATATCAATTGTAAAATCATGACACGAAATTAAGTTTTCGCAGGGGAAACATCTGGGCTTTCCTAAGGAGTGCCATCCTCCCCGCAATAGGCGATAAAGGGAGCTTTGACATCGTCATGCCCCAGGGACATTATCAGGGGAAGCTGTTGCTTTTCAGGGTATCACGTTACGGCGCCACGTTCAGGAAAAAGGGGCCCTGATGACCCTGGTGAAGGAAAACAACCCTGCTCGCAATAGCCGAGCACCGCACGGGGGAGAAGATGTTGAATTTTGCCGTGAGATTAATGCCGGGGGACCCTGAAATTGTAAAAGGGTACAGCGGGCCCACACTGTAGTAGCTTAGACATCACCCGGGATGTGCTTCCGCAGCACACGCCCGAGGGATAAAGGGGGGAGATTCAATGCAAACCCCCCCATCTGGCTCCCTGAGGTACGGGAGCGGCTGGCCGCACATACCCAAAACGTGCTCGAGACATTCCCGAGACGCTTCCTAACACCCAGAGAACGAGTGAGGGGAGGGGCCCCTAGACCTCCCCCGGGCCCACTGCGACTCGGGGGAGAGGAGGGGCTGGCGGTCGAGAGACCGTCACTGGGAAATTTATGGACTAAAAAAAACCCTCAGGATAGTCCCCCGCCGAAATACCCAAACCGAATCCAAGAGGGAAAAACAGACAAGGCCAACGGCAGGCGTTCCAGACGCCTGGCCCGCTGTCTGAGAAGCAAGAACCCACCAGACAAAAAATGGGAAGGCTACAACCAGACTTTTAATGCCATGATAGGCGCTCATGACCATACCCAAAAAATCGGCCTGGGCCGGGAGTCACAAGGACGCGGGATTCAATGACGAGATTAGGGGAGGTAAACAGGGTAAACAGTGCCGAAAAATTCCGAAGAAAAAACCCCCCGAAACCTAGCCCCCCTAAGGAGGGGGGAGGGATGCAAAAATGCCAGCAGAGTGAGGAGGAAAAGGCTGGAAGGTGTGAGCTTTGATCCCCGTACCCCCCTCTCGAGCTATGAAAGGGCAACGAGCCCCAGCGCCAGCCCCGAGATGCCGCACCAGCCCCCAGGCAGGGGCCCAAACGGGACGGGCGCAAGGTTCTCTGCGAGAACGGCAGCGAAGTTGCCGCCGAACGAGGGCAAGACAAGAACGCTAAAAAAGACAGACTGCCACATCAGAGAAAGGGCAGCCGAACCCGAAAAACCAGACTTTCTTTTTCTGAGGGAATAAGAGATGCAACAAACCAGTCGCAATAGCCCCGGGCGTGACGGGATTCTTTTCCCCATCATCCCACTGGGACTGGTAGGTGAGCTTAAAATTTCAACCATCAAAGGTCCTGGGAAATTCCACTCTACCCCAGAGGGAAGGGGGGCTACCATGTTCCCCCCCAAAAACCAAAGGGGGGGAAGTACCCCCCCATCTCTCTCCTCACTTTTGGGCCAAGACGCCGAGAGGAGGGTATAAACCCGGGCTCCAATGGAAAAGGGGAGCCCCACACGAACACCTCACGGTTCACCGGGGCAGACCCAAAGCACAGCATAGCCACGCTTTGAGACAATAAACACGGGCGCATCGTGCAGTATTCCTTTGGGCCCTGGAGAAGGCTTTGAATTGGCAAGTCCTCTTCCATTCAGGAGAGCTGACCAAAAAGGAACAGAGGTAAAGCTCTTGGCTTGGATAGGTGATATTACGAATGAACACCAGAGAAAATTTTCCAAGGTCACCTATACAGCCAGCACTAAAAAGGAACGCCACAGGGGGGGTTCTCGCCCAGCCTTTTTAACACATAATGCCTGACCCCAACAAAAACCCCTCCCAGTGGGGGGCAAGTTTCATCCCTAGCAGACGTCTGTTATTCAGGGAGCACACTGTCTAAACAAAGCCCGCGTTGTCTGGATTTGGGATCGAGGAGTGTTGAGGACGGGAAATAAAGATCTTCAGCCAAATCCAACCCCCTGGTTTGAGCAGGGGTTCAAGGCAAAATTAAAAACCAGGGAAGGGACTTGGAGGGGGTCGGGAAATACTGTACATTGGGTAAGGTAGACCGGACCCCCCTTTCCGCGGGGAGGTCATACGTTTGACCGAACAAGGAAGACTGTCTGTCATGAGAGTAATGAGGGAAGACGAAGGGGCCAGACACAATTTACTGATCATTCTACGTACAGCTGTCAGGCCCATTGTAGATAGCCTCCCTCGCTCTGTTTGGCATAAAGAGAAAATATAAAGACCGAGGAGACAGTCCAAAACAAGCCCCCAAAGGGCATTCGGGGGCCCCCCCAAGGTGGGCGAAGGCCTAAACCTCAGTGGAGAAAAACCTTCCCCCCTTTGGCCTACAAATTTGATAAGGCAGCCAATTTTATCAAGGTTCCAGGCTCCCAGGAAAACAACCCTAAGACACAAAAAGTCAGACGCCTAGAACAAGAAACAAAGCTGGAAACAACCCCTGGTGTCTCACACAGCCGGGGTTTGCTAATCCCCATCAGCTCAAAAAACCCACTACGGCCAAGGGCTGGACCCCACACCTGTTTTTCGAAGCCCCCGTGGGCACAAACCTGATAGAGTTTCGGTATGAGAGGGCAAGAAAAAAAGAATGATATGTACGCCTAGCCAAAAGGCAGAACCCAGAGGGTCTTTGCAACATCACCCTGGGGGACCCAACATATTCACAGAGGATCGGCGATCCCTGCCCCACACGCGGGCGCGGCTTTGCAGCAAGGGATGCACAATATCATGAGGGTGAAGAAAAAAGCCTCCTCGTTTTAGCGGGGTAGTTGATCGGGGACGGAACGGCCCAGGAGAAAAGGGGACAGTGGTCAACACACAGATTCCAAAGGGAAAGCCGTCGACTGCTTCAGCAGCGTCACCCACTGAAAACACTACCTCCTGAAACATGGCACAATAACACAAAGGAGCTTGATCGGGGTAGAAAAATTTATAAAATGGGCCCCACCCATATAGGTCAGAGGCAATGAGCTTGCTGACAGATAGCCGAAATGGGCCCCGGGGTTTGCCCCAAATCCAGATAAACATCGAGCCGAAGTTTACTTAGGAGGAAGTGTGGGTGGGGGGGCCAATCCTCCCTGCGCTTCACAAAAGGGGAAACGGACATTCCCCCGGCCCAGCTGGTACTAGATGCACAGGCATGAACCACTGGCATCTTGAAATAAAAAAAGGGGTCCCGAAGCATTTGCACAGAATGCCCTAGGACCACGTGCAGGAGTATAAAAAACCCTAGAACATAAAGAGGGGTTTTGTGCATTGCGGCGACCCGAAGCCCAGATACATCTTGGAGAATTGGTGCACACGCAATTCCAAAGAAAAAAACCCCACAGAACACAGCCGTCGTGGGTAAAGAGTTAGCGAATTTTACCCCACGGCTAAGGAGCGCCGGGGAAACCCCACCGCCACGGTAAGCACCGAGTGTCAGACCAACAAAGAGACAGCCATAAAAAGCTGCACGGGCGGGCCATAAGTGAAAGGGGCCCGGGCGAAGCCAGAACTTCGAAATCCAAGCAAGAAAGAAGAAGGGGCTTTTTTCAATAATGTCGTTTTGACGCGCATGTCCCTTTCCCTAGTGTTTGTGAAACCCTTTGCTGTGACCAGAGGTATGTCTCTTTTCTTACAAACCACTTTATTCTTTTTTTTTTAAATTTTTCTGAGAATTTCGTATCGTCAGAGCGGGATTTTGGGGGATTTTCTGAAAGACCCGGTCCCGTAAGTTTGGGTTGTAGCAGTTCCGTCCAGGGGCGCTCCAGCCCTCGTCACAGTAAAGGTTCCAGAGGGTTCGTAAGGTGGTGTGGGAGGTGGGCATCAGGGGTGCTCAGGGGGATATCGCGGGGGATATCCTGAGCCCATAACAGGGGGGATTTTAATTTTGGGCTTACTGTTTGAGGGAGGAGGGGGCCCGGGGGGGGGGTGCGAGGTTTTGTTTTTGGGAAAGGGGAAAACTGACGGGGGCTCGGTGCCCGGTTTCAGCAAGCTGAGGTTTCCGTGACGGGGGGCGGGGGCTCGGTGGGCAAACCCTGGCGGGTTGGGGGCTCCGGTCCCGGGGGGCCGTGTAGGCTGAGGCTTGGGTCCCTGGGGCTGTTTTTTTTCAGGGGGCGGCGCGATTGGGGCCCGGATCAGGGTGGCTCAATGACATTTGAACGGGCCCTATTGATTCGTCATTTTCCGATTGATGGGTGATCGGGGGGAGTGCTTTTCTTTGGACTGGACTCTTGTGGTCGCCGGAGGGTTGAGGTTTTTACGCCCCGCTTGTGACGGAAAGGGCCCCTATAGGGGGGCAGAGGGGGGCTTGGTGGGTGTTTTGAAGAATTGGCAGTCTGGAGGTGGGGGCAAGTAGATGTCTCTTTTCCCGGAGGTCCGTGGGACGAGAGCGGAGTGGGCCATGCGGTCGCAAAGCTGCTTGCCGAATCCCCCGGGTCCTGATTCGGAGGATAGAAAGTCGCAGGGAGAGCTATGGGGGTTTGGGACCATCTCTGCTGCGGCACCGAAACCTGCTTAAAAGAGGTCCTAGTGTAGGAGTGCCAAGGGTAACTGGCCCCCCAGTGTCGGAGGGAGAACCCGTGGGGGCCCCCTTCAAGTGGCGGTGTAGGCGTCCCCATGCCATTGGCGCTGGAGGGTATGTGGGCCCGGAGCGCTTCGAGCCGAGAAGGATCTCAGCTCCTCCAGAGCTGGGTTTCAAAACTGAGGACCTTGTCGGTGGACCGTCGTGGAGTCCTGTAGCGAGATTTTCCGGGTGGATAAGGTCTTGGCAATGGGGCGGCATTTGTGTCTGGAAGGTGGGGCCCTCGGGCCAACTGGAAAAACCTCAATCACTAGGACGTAGCGAAACCTTGGTTTTTTGGGGGGTAGGGGACGACTATTGAGGTGTCCTGCTCGAAGGGGCCGTCTGGTAAAAGGGAAAACACTGTGGGGGAGATTTAGTGTGCGGTGAACCTTACTGCTTTGATTTTTGATGCAGGTGCGACACCACTGCGGAGTCTCTTTTGATCCCGGGCCAACGACTTTGCTGGGATGAGGTCTTGTTTTCGCGGATTCCCCCTATGAGCGTGTAATTTTCAAAAAAAGTCGGCGGAGGGGAGGGAGGGTAAGGAGGGGTCTGCCCAGCAGATGTCGCAGAGGATGGTGCCCCGGGACCCCTGAAGTGACTGCCTATTTTGAAGGGAGGTGTCTCCGTCAGTGACCCTGGGGGGGGAAGGGTCTGTTGCGCCCCCTGCAAACCCAGTGTAGTCGATGGGGTGCTGCTGCATTTACCATGGATAAAGCCCTGGATGGGGGTTCAGCCGGGTTTGTTGGTGCCCCAGATGTGTTGTATGTCAGGGTGACGGGCAACGAAATCCAGGTGCCTCTTTTCCCGCGGGATGACGGGACCCCGTTGGCGGGGCAAAGGTGGGGGTTGGGGCCGTAAGTGGGAAGTCCTTCCCCTGACATATGCCCGGAAGTTTTTTGATGCGGTACACCGCAAGGAGCCCCTTGCCCGAAAGCACTGTCCTTTTTTGTTGTGGGTGAGGCCGTGAAAAGAAACAGGGTTTCAACCGTTACTGAACTTTTTGAAAAAACTGTCCAGGCGGGCCGAGGCGTCGACCATTTTGGCCTTGCCCCCTGCCGGGTGGTTGGGGAGGGCCCCGAGGCAAGGCGTCCTTGCACCCTCGAAAGCTTCGATCGCTCGAGGCCCAAGAAAAGTCTCTCCCGCGTCCGACCGGGGGGAGCGAGGAGACGTTGCGGGGTGCCAGAAGAATGCACTTTCGGGAGCCCCCCCCTGAAAGGGGGTTTATCCCGAAGTGTGCATCTTTGGCACCCTGCAATTTCTCCTCCTCCATCCGGTGGCGCGGCAGAGACGTTATTTGGGACTTGAGGCGATCGAAGCTTTCGAGGCTAGCAAGGAGCCTTACCCCGGCGCCCCCTCCTCAACCCCCCCCGCGCAGGGAGCAAGGCCCAAAATAGCGTGACGCCCCGGCACGCCCGGGGAGCAGTTTTGCAACAAAATTCAGGTAAAGGTTGGAAAACCTGGCTTCTTTTACGGCTTCAGCCCCCAAAAAAAAGGTAATGCTTTCGGGAAGGAGTCCTTGGGTGTACACGGCCATCAAAACCTTCGGACAATGTCGAGGGGGGACTTTCCACATCTTTACGGACCCCAAAACCCCACCTTGCCCTGCACAACAGGGAGTCGCCGTCAGTCCCGGGGAAGAGAGGACTGGATTTTTGTTTTCCAGTGCACCATGACATACAAAATTGGGGCACCAACAACCAGGCGCAGACGCCCCATCCAGGGGGCTGTATCCATGGTAAATGGAGCAGACCCCGATCGACTACCAGCTGGTTCGCAGGGAGCAGCAACAGGACCCTTTCCCCCCCAGGCTCAGGGCGGAGGGCACCTCCTTCAACTAGAGAGGGCGCTTCAGGGCCCGGGGAACCTCCTCTGCGACATCTCGGGGCAGACCCCTCCTTACATCCCCCCGTCACTCCCCCGAAGTTTTTCGAAGCTTACCACGTCATAGGGGAATCCGCGAACACAAGACCTCATCCGCAGCAAAATGTCGGCCCGGCATCAAAGAGCGTCCGGGAGTGGTGTCGCACCCGCACGAATGTCAACGCAGGGAAGTTCACCCAACACTAAGTCTCCCACAGGTGTTTCCTGTACCAGACGGCCGCTTCGAGCATGAACCTCAACGTACGGTCCCTACCCGGACCAAGGTTTCAGCTACGTCCTGAGTGATTGACTGGTTTACCAGGTGGCCGGGCCACAAAACCCATCCAGGGCACAACTGCGCCACCCTTGCAAGACCTTATCAGCACCGGATATTCGCTACAGGACCCAGCGCGGTAGACCGACAGAGGTCCTCAGTTCGAATCCGAGCCTGGAGGCAGTGATGATCCTTTTGGCTCGAAGGCATCCGGACCCAGCAAACCCCCAGCGCCAATGGCATGGTGGGGCGCCTACACCGCCCCTTGAAAAAGCCCCGGCTTCCCCGTCCGAAATGGGTGGGCCCGTTACCCTGGCACTCCCACACCAAAGGACCTCTTTAAGCGGGTTTTCGGTGCACCGCAGCAGAGATGGTTACGGAACCACCTACCCCCCTGGACTTTTAGTAGTCCGGAGATCAGGACCCGGGAGCATTCGGCAAGCAGCTTCGCGACCGATGGCCACGCCGCTTGTCCTACGAGACCCTCCCGGGGAACGAGACATCTACTTGCCCCCCGACCTCCAAGATGCCCATGTCTTCAAAGACGACCCACCACCTCCCTCGCCCCCCCCTAGAGGGGCCCTTTTTGGTCATCAAGCGGACAGTAAAAACCCACCATCCGGGCCCCCAAAGGGGTCGAGTCCAAAAGAAAACCCCTCCCCACGATCACCAGTCAAAGGAAAAAAAGTGAATGAATAGCAAAAAGGCCCGTTAAAGTGTCATTTTGCCAAACCCGGAGTACCGGGGCCCAACGCGCGCCCGCCTGAAAAAAAAACAAGCCCCAGGACCCAAGCCTCAGCCTACAAGGCCCAGGCACCCGGGGCCCCCTACCTGCACAGGCTCAGCCCCCGGCCCGCCCCAGCACGGAACCCAGCTTGTGAGAACCGACACCCGGAGCCCAGTCAGTTCCCTCTCAAAGCAACCCCGGGCCCCCCCCCTCGGCCCCCCCCCCCGTAATCGTAAGGCCCAAAATATAAAAAAACCCCCCGTTTGGAGTCAGGAAACCCCAGCGATTCCTCGAGCACCCCTGATGCCCCCCCCTCCACACCCGACCTTACGAACCCCGGAACCTTCATGATGCGGGGGGGAGCGCCCAGGGGCGGAACTGTACAGATCCCAAGCTTACGGATCCCCCCTTTTCAGAAAAAACCCCCAAAGTCCCGTACCTTTTATCGATACAAATTGGCCAGAAATTAAAAAAAAAAGAATAAAAATGGTTTGTAACGAAAAAAAGAGATACCCTCATGGTCACAGCAAAAGGTACACAAACACTCAAGGAAGGCAACATGCGCGTCACAAACGGACATTTTTTGAACAATGCCCTGCTGTTGCTTGCTTGAGATTTTTGAAGTTGGCTTTGCCCGGGGCTTTCACTTAGGCCCGGCCGTGTCAGCTTTTTTTTGGGTGTTTTTGTTGGGGTCTGACACCGGTGCTTACCCTGGCGGGGGGGATTGCCCGCAGGCGCTCCTGTAGCCCTGGGTAAGCATCTCGCAAATCTCTTTAAAAGCACGAGCTGGTTTGTGGGGTTGTTTTGGAAGGGTGCACGCAATTCCCAAGTAGTGTATCAGTGTGGGTCGGCTCGCCCTGCAGAAACCCCTTTCGTTTTATGGTTTTTATGATCTGCCATGCACAGTGGGAAACCTAGGCGCATTTGTCAGAATGACTTCGGTACCTTGTTTTTTATTTCGAGAGTGCCGTGGTTCATAGCCGTGGCATTGATAACCCGTGGCCGAGGGGGAAAGCTCGTTTTCCCCGTGAAGCTGAGGAGGAAGGGTTTCCCCCACGTACCTTCCCCCTAAGTAAATTCGGTTGGTATTATCAGGGGTTTGGGGATACCCCCGGCCGATTTTGGCTAATCTTCAGCAAGTATTGCCCCTTTATCCCCCATAGCTGGAACCCCGTTTTTGATAATTCTTTTACCGAGCAAACATCCTTTTTGTATTGTGCCCATGGTTGGGAGGAGTAGAGTTGTCAGTGGGGGAGCGGCTGAAGACAGTCGACGGGTCCTTGGAGCTGTGGTTTTGACAGTGTCCTTTTTCCGGAGGTTCTCAGTGCCCCCATGATGCAAAACTCTGCCCGAACGAGGAGGGTTGTTGTACCCCATGGATTTGTGGGACCCTTTCTGCAAAGCCCGGGGCCTGCAGTGTGGGTCAAGGGACGACCCATCCCTCTTGTTTAATGTTAGGGTCCCCGGAGGGGGGATGGTTGCAATGACCCTCTGGGGTTTTGCTTTGGCAGGGTACAATTTTCATTTTTTTTGCTTGCCCGTCTCATGACCGAGAACTTATCGAGGTTTTGCCCCCGGCGGAGCTTTGACAAATCAGGGTGGGGGGAGTCCATGCCTTGGCCGTAGGGGTTTTTTGAGCGATGGGGTTTAGCACCCTGGTGTGTAGCAGCAGGAGGTGTTTGCAAAAGTCGTTATCTTTTTCTAGGGTTGATATTTTTTGGTTTAGGTTTGTTCCCGGAGCTGGATGACCTTTTATAAAAATTGGGCTGCCGTTTTTGATCAATTTGTGACCCCGGGGAGAAGGTTTGTCTCCAGGAGGTTTAGGACCCTTTGCCCACCTTGGGGCACCCAGAAGACCTTGGGGGCTTCGTTTTTTATGTCTCCAACGGTCTTATATTTTCTCTTTGCCCAAAAGACGAGGGGGGCATATCTACAAGGGCCTGACAGCATGTAGTAGAATATCTTAGTACTCGTGTCTGGCCCCCATGCGCTTCCCCTCATTACTCTCAGAAGACGTCTTTTCCTTTTTTTCGGTCAAGCGGGACTGGACCCCTGGGAAGGAGAGGGGCCGGGCTATCCTTACCCAAGGTACAGGTATTCCTGAACCCCCTCCAAATCCATTCCCGGATTTAGACTTTTGCCTTGAAATCTCTGTCCAAAGCCATGGCCGGGGTTTGGCTGCAGAACTTTTTCCTGTCCGCAACATCCCCGGATACCCAAACCGAAACGCTGGGCTTTGTTTAGACAGTGTCTCCCTGGGGAGTAGAAGATTTGCATAGGAGATGATCTTGCACCCATGGGGGTTTTTGTTGAGGATCAGGACATTAGTGTGTTAAAAAGGGCTGATGAGAAAACCCCCCTGTGGCTTCCATTTTTAGTGGGGTGTGCTGGATAGGTGACCCTTTGGAATTACTTGGCTGTTTATTCGTAAAGTAGTCACCTATCCCAAGCCAAGAGCTTACCTTGATTCCTTTTTGGATCAGGCTCTTGAATGGGGAAGAGGGTTGCCAATTTAAAGCCTTTCCAGGTAAGGAATACTGCCACAGTGCGCCCGTGTTTATTGTGTCAAGGGTGGCATGCTGTGCGTGTGCTATGCCCTGGGAACCGTGGAGGGGTTGTTGGGGCTCCCCCTTTTCCATTGGAGCCCGGTTCAGTACCCCCCCCTGGCGTCTTGGCCCGAAGTGAGGAGGAGATGGGGCGGTACTTCCCGGGTCCTTGGTTTTAGGATGGGGAAATATGGGAGCCTCTTCCGCTCTGGGGTTTGAGGGGAAATTTTCCCCGGACCCCCGTTTATGAGTTTCAGGGAAAGCAGCTCCCTACCAGTCCAGGTGGGAGATGATGGGGGACGAGATCCCGCATCGCCGGGGCTGAGTTGCGAATGGCTTTGTGGTTCTTAGTTCCCTCAGAGAAAAAAAGTCTGAGTTTGGGGGTTTGGTGCCCTTTTTGATGGAGCAAGTCTTTGGGTAGGGGTTTTTGTCTTGCCCTCAGTTTGGTGGCAGATGTCGTGTCGTTTTGCAGAGAACTCTGCGCCAGTTTTTTTTTCTGCCCGGGGGTCGTGGGGCGGCATTGGGGGGGGGGCGGTGGCCGCTTGACCCGTTGCCAAGCTTGAGAGGGTGGTACGGTGATCGAAAAACTCAACCATTCCAGCCACTTTTTGCCTCACTTGTGGCGTTTTCTTGGCATCCCCCACCGCCCCCTTAGGAGGGCTAGGTTGTGGGGGTTTTGCCTTGGAATGTTTTTCGCAATGTTTACCCCTTGGGTTTACCTCCCTAATTCGTCATTGAAGTACCCGGGCTTTGGACTCCCGGACCCAGCCGAGTTTGGGGAGGTCAAAGGGGGTGCCCCATAATGGCTTTACAAGTCTGGGGTTTTAGCACTTCCACATTTTCGCTCGGTGGGTCATTTTTCTCAGACAGCGGGCCAAGGCGTCGGAAGCCTGCCGTTGGCCTTGTCTGTTTTCCATCTTGGGTTTGGTGTGGTTTGGGGGCCATACCATGAGGGTTTTTATAGTGCCATAATGGTCACTATTTACGTTTATCGACACGCCCGCCCCAAACCCCCCACCAGAGTCGCGTGGCCGGGTGGGCTAGGACCCTCCCCAAGCGTTTGGGTCCTGGCTGTTGAGGAGAGCGATCTGGGGAAGTCTGAGCCGTTGGCTATGTGACGGCCAGCCGCATCGGACCTGCGGGAGCCCGGATGGGGTGGGGCTTGAAGGCTCCCCTATGTCACTCGGGCGTGTGTGCGGAAGAATACCTGGTGATGCTAAGTATACGTGGGCCGCCCGTACACGTTGTACAATTTCAGGGGGCCCCCCGGGAGTTTAATCCGACGGCAAGAGATTTAAATCTTTCCACAGTGCGGGTGGCTATTCGGAGCAGGGGGTTGTTGCCCTTTACCGGGGCATCAGGCCTTTTTTGCCATCGGAAAAAGGGGAGGCGTGACGTGATACCCTGGAAAACGAAAGTTCCTGATAATGCTCCCGGAGGACGGTCAATGCTCCTTGATGCATATTTCGGGGGATGCATCCTGAGGAGAAGCCACAGTGTTCACGCAGAATATTAGATTGGTGTCATGAGTTACTAATTGATAGTTACATCAGAGAATCGTCACATTTGGGTGCGGTCGGAGTTGACAACCCATTGTGAGATCCCCACGCTTTGGGGGCTCTCTTTTGGCTGTCGGCATCCCGGGGCCCCGGGGGGGGAGAGCCCTTTTTAGCTCGATTTTTGTCTTTGGGTTTTTTTCGGGCCAGGTGTTTCTGTGCATTGGGGTGGGGCCTTTCTGGGCAGGTCAGCTTCTTTGATTCGGCTTTTTGGCATGAATCAGCCGGTTAGGTCTGCCTGTGAGGGCTAGCCCGGCTAGGCTTTCCTGTAGGGATAGCCTGGTTGGAGAGGGGAAAGGGGGGTCTCGATGGGCTGAGGGAGAGGATTGGGGTGATTTGGCCTTTTCCCCTCTTCCTTCTTTATGCTTTTCACGGTTGTTTCAGTGTCGTCATGGGAACATTGACGCCTTTTCCGCCTCTTCCCCGGTCCTGGACAAGGATACGCCCCTGCGGACCACAGCAGTGTCAGGATCGAATGTCCCCCCCCCCCCGTCGAAGAAAAAAGTCTTCGGGTTGGGGGGGACCGTGTGGGGCTGTTGGAACCTTTCTTTCCCGTGGTTCCCCTGCACTTGTTTACTTGGGGGAACTCCCGTTTCGGGATCCGGTTTCGGCTGGGGGGCAGCTTCCTTCCTCTTTGGAGGTCGGGAAGCCCTTTTTGTTTTGTCCCCCCCAGACGTAGGGCCCGGGGGGGGGGAACAAAGTCTGGTGCTTTTAGCAACCTTTGCCGTTTTAGGGCCGCCTCTTTCCCGAAGAGCAAAGCCCGGCCCAGGCGTGTGCCCTTGGCACAGTTTGGACATTTGGGTGTTGTGTCCTTCTTTCTTTTTTTGTGCCTTGATGAACCTCAGTATTTTGTGCCTTTCTACAGGCACCCCTTTTTGGTTGGCTGTACAGTTGCTGGGGTGTCCCTACTTTGGCACGAAAAAAAACCGAATGGTCAGGCACATAAGTACGGAGGTTGTAGGTACCCCGTTACCAGATCAAAGGGGGGAGCTTGGGTACCTTCATGGTCACCCGGACGCCTGGTTGGGTCTTCCCCTCGGGGCATCGGGGAAACCTCCCGACCTGTGGGTGGTGTTATCACTCCACAGTATGAGACTGAGAAACCAAGTAGCACCCTTTGACCTCTTTCCCCGGGGTCAGTGGCGGGGGCTCACTTTTCCCACTTTAATCCTTTGTCTCCTGCGGGGAAAAAAAGGGTGGCTTGACTTTTGGGGACGATTTATATGCCCTGATCCGCGCAACCCGGATCGACAGGGGGTTTTGCGTGGGTCTCCCAAGCCCTTTCCATTTGGGAGGCATTTTCGAAGCCCTTTGGGTTGTACGGGGGGCCTTTAAATTTCGGAAAACCTTTGGGGTCCAGAATGCCATCAGAGTTGGATCGGCCCCGGCCGTTTCGGTCCGCCTTCGGCTTTGGGCGCTCGGGAGGCACCAGCTGTTTGGCTGGTTCAGCTGGTGCTCCGATTCATTCAGTGGGGGTTGAGGGGGGCCAGAGACTTCCTGGTTGGGGGTGCCTGGAGGGGCCAGACGAGAGTCCTCTGTTGGGAAAAATTTGGGGGACAGACAGTTTTTACATGATTTATTGTTTGTCCGCCATCTTGGGAGCAGCATGACAGTGTCATTGTGCTCGGGGTTTTTTTTGCCCCCCGGAGGGAGTAAGGGTCAGGGGTTGGCCGTGGTCTGGGGGCCCTTTCACGGGGCGTCAACGTAAGGCTGTCTGGGGGGATTTTATTTAGATTTTCCATGTACTTGCAGTGCTTCATTCACTCAAGCCCCCCCCCACCACGGGTCCAACAGGGGGAAATGAGTGCTGAACCAAGTTAAAAAGCAACAGGGGTGTGAGGGATATACGCAGCCAAATTTGCCGATTGCCCTGGGACACACGGACGGGGTGGGTACCAACGGCGCAGACTGTTTACCCTAGCCTCCCGAGGGGGGCCAGCCGATTGACCCGACCGGGCGGAAGGCCGCCGTTGCCAGAATAGAGGACCAAAGAGGGTGTGCTGCCGCAGGGGGTACCGTGCACGGCATCGCTCAACCTCCAGGCCCCGTTCCAGTCACAAGGGTGCCCCGCACGGCAAAACGTGGGTAGGGGGCAACCCCTGGAGTATCCCAGAGGGGATGCCCTTCCACCTACAGGGCAATTTATGGGAAAAACTTCTGTCTTTCCCAGGAGGGAAGGGGGTTTTCACTTTTTCCAGGCGTTCCTCTCCACTCTCGGGGGGACCTGTTACCCCTTTTTTAAAGTGAATCCCTCTTTTTTCTGAAACGCCCAAAAGGTTTTTTCACTCTTGAGAAAAGAGGGGGGTCCGCACTGTTCCTGCAGTCCTTTATCCCCCCTTTAAAAAAGTGGCCCCAGGCTGTTTCACCCACAGTGAGGGAGAGAAATTTAAATTTTTTTAGGAGGCCTATGGCAGGGTTTTTTTAGGGGGGGACCCTTTCTCTCTGAAAATCCAAAAAGGGTGTTTCCCCCAGGAGAGAAGGGGGGGGTTCTGTAAATGTTTTCCAGTAAGCTCCTTCGTCCCTTGGAAACAGCCAACCCAGAGTTCCATCACAGTGAGGGAGAGGGGCTGACTTTTTTCCAGGAGTTTTTTGGAGGGTGAGTTTAACGTGAAACCCTCTTCTCTCTGAAACACCCCAAAGTTTACTCGTGAGAGTAAGGGGGACCCGTACCTGTTTCCCGTAATTCCTTCACCCTTTAAAATAGTCAACCCCCAGAATATTTTATCCAGTGAGGGAAAAAGATAACTTTTATCCCGGTACTTTCCCATCACGGGAACTTGATATTCTGTCTAGCGGCTATTAGAAGAAACCCGGCGAAGGCCTGACAAGGGGCTTACCGCCCATCGCCTATTCGAAAGAAAAAAAAAGTGGGATATCAGATGGTCGGGGCCGCCAATCCCCAACAAAAGAATGGCAACTCACAAACCGTAAGGCAGGCCTCTAAGGGCCCCCCCGACACACCCTCCCCTGCGGGAGGTAAAGTTGCCCACGCCGAGCACGCGCCCGAAAAGGGGCCCGTCACCCAAAAGGGGTGACAGAGTCCCCTAAAGCCCAAAATTCGCAAGAAAGAGTAGGTAGTAGGGCCGAAGCAAGCAAGACATAGCATCGTGGCATCAAACAATGGGGGGCGCGTCACCGTCCGGTAACGCGGAAGAGCCGAGGCCGAGATTGCATGGGACCGGGCGCGGTGCATCTCTTTAATATGCCCATGCAAAAGCCACACTTCGGTGTTTCAAGTGCCAGAAGTATGGACACCACCAGGCTAACTGTACAGCCAAGCCAAAATGTGGTGTCTGTGGCAAGGCACACAATACTGAGGTGTGCATCAAGGCACATAAAGAAGAAAAGAAGGACACAACAGCCAAATGTCCTAACTGTGCCAAGAGGCATCACCCTGGAGCCTGGCTTGCTCTGTAGGAAAGAGGCGGCCCTCAAACGGCAAGAGGTTGCTAAGAAGCGACAGATTTTGTTCCTGCCCCCCCAGCACCTACGTCGGGGGGAGGAACAAAGCGAAAAGGTTTCCCGACCTCAATTAATCAATCAGTATATATACATGTATATATATTTTTGTATATATATATAATAATATATATATATATATTATATATATATATATATATGTGTGTGTGTGTGTGTGGGGGTGTGTGTGTTGTGTGTGTTACGCACACGTGAGGTATAAATATAATATATTGTTTGTATATATATATATATATATATATATATATATATATATTATATATATATATATATAATATATATATATATATTATATGTAAGCTTACCTCCCTGCTTACCGGGTCGGGAATGTTTCTCCCCATGATAAATACCTAAATCCATGCCTTTTTTTTACATCGGCTTTATTCTTATAAATTTTTACAATCCCTTTTAAAAGTCTTACTGTTCTTTTTTTAATATCGAGCCAGTTTTTTTAAATTTGTATGCAAAATGAGACCAGTGGAGTACCTGAATGCCCACACGGAACAAGTGGCCGCACTGATTTTCGCTTCGCGAAACAATCGCGACAGTATTTTCTCGCACATATTGTGTGTACACAGAATAGAAAATAAACCAGTCTGCTCCGAGACACCGCCGTTTTCTTTCTCCTCCAGCCAAGGAACTTTACAGTGACGTACCATATCCGTCACCGATCCATATTTTAAAAAATTAGTAGTTGGGTGCTCATTTTATCCATACAAACCCACTATTTTGCTGCATGCATGTTTCTCAAACGCTTCCCTGGAATAAACGCATATTTTGCAAGGTCTCCACCAATGTTAGCCGTCCACGTCAATAGTTTTAGCCGGCCAATTTAGTGTTTAAAGTTTATTCTGATTATTTTTTTTACTTTATTGTTACTTTATTACCTTTAGTTTATATTTCATGTGATTTTTTGACGTGTTTTATTTAATGCTTTGCTTTTATTTCCATTTTCTTTTTGGGCCAGGCTTTCATTTCTTCTTAATTTTATAAATATTGTGGACTACGGGTTTATGAACGAGCTGGCGGGGGTATTACCGCTCGCTACCACCCACCTACCACTGGCTCGCCACGCTACGTTCGCTCCCCTATTACCTCGAGCGAATTGAGAATCTGCCAGTTCTGCAACGCATGAGCTCGAAGCTCCTTGACATCAGAACCTTTTCGGGGGGGGGGCCATCTAATAATCTATACAGCACTTATAAATTTTTAATATAAGACATGGAAAAAATTTGAAAGAATAGCATGAGAGAGCGGAGACCCTCCCCAAACACCACACCCCCAACACACACAAAACCCCACACAAACACACAACACACACCCCAAACACACAAAATTTAAAATATTATAAAATTATTATATAAAATATATATATATATATATAATATATATATAATATAAAATTAATATATATAATATAATATAATAATATATATATTATATTTTTGGGTGTGTGTGTGTGTGTGTGTTGTGAGTGGATTTGAGGGGAGTGGGGAGGTGTGTATGGTAGAAATAGATAGATAGATTTATTTAAATGTCAAATCAAATATTTATCTACCTAAATTTAATCTTTAATGTATATAAAATAGAGAGGAGAGAGAGAAAGAGAAAGAGAAGAAAAAGAGAGAAAAAAGGAAAAAACGAGAAGGAGAGAGAGAAGAGATTTATAATATAGGTATGTGTTACCCTGTTTAATATATCTAACTATTCGTTATCATTGTCTATCTAAAACGCGCTTACACACACACACACCACACACACACACACACACAAAACAACACACAAAACACACCACACACACACACCAACATTTACAAAAATTACCAAAAAAATAAAATATAAATATACACCATACACATATACACATACACACACAACCCACATAACACTATAAAACATACCACATACACATTACACACATAACACATATACAATCACACATACACAACACACATATACACATTACCATATACCAAATTTCAATTAAAACCCCCACACACACATAAACATAACACTACCAATACACCAATACACTTTAAAACAACACATAACAAAATACACACACAACAATAACCATATAACAACACACATACACACATACACAAATACAACATATGAAATACAAATACACACACACAACACACAATACAAAATCCAAAACACACATATACACTTCACACACACACACATAAAATATACAATACAACATAACACACACACACTCACACATATACACATAACACCCCACACACACATAACACATATAACTACACCATCCCACACACACCACACACACCCACCCCACCCCCCCCACCACACCAACACACACACATATAAACACACACACATATAAAAACCCCACATATCACATATAACACATATACACAAAACACATATACACAACACACATACCACAACAACAAACCCCCCATATAAATATCACATATCACATATACCATATACACACAATAACATAAACCCCAACACAACACACATACCACATACACAACACACAAATACACATTAACACAACTATACACACACACCACAATTACACATATACAAACATTATCACAAAACACAACATAATAAAAACACAACATATACACATCACACACACACCCCCACACACACACCACAACACACACACACACACACACACACACACACACACAACAACACACACACACACCACACAACGTGTGCTTATGCTACGTATATGTATATATAGTCTATAAGATATAGGTTTTTTTTTTAATAAATTTTTTCTAAAATTTTTTTAATAAAAATAATTAAAAATTTATTTTTTAAATATTTTCATTAAAATTTTTTGTTTTTAA
>NW_023658129.1:0-25118 GCF_015228065.2 Penaeus monodon
CATACCGGGGTGAGGACCGAACGACGAAAATCCCCTTTTTCTTCCCCCCACAAACGGGGAGATGGCCAATCACGGATGACCTGGGACCGCCCACTTTGACCGAGTAAAACATCGCGGAAGGTCCAGTGTATGTTCGGGAAGAGATCGCCCCATGCGCCCAGAGCACCTAGTCAATGCCAAGAGAGTAACCATAATAGCAAAACAGAACCTAAAAAGTGTCATTAAAGCCACCCTGGAGTACCGGGACCTCAATCGCGCCGCGAATCTTTTTTTGCTATTCTGACCTCTCCACTAACGTAAATGATCTGTAAATCATCTCTGTCTTCAGAGATTATTTGCTTTGCCACTGCCTTCAGCGGTTTTTTCTTGTTGACTACTGACGGTGACAAGGGAACATTACACCTCTCCCCAGACCCGCAGCTCTCTCTATCACAGGGAAACCGTATAGGGGGGCCCAGCAGTCTGGGGTGACCTGTAGGTGTGTTTTAAATCTCCTACTAAACTTTTTCCCCTTTTCTTGTGGCCACCTGGACCTACATAAATCCCCCGGGACTTTTGTATTCGTCTGGGTGGTGCGCTCTCACCTACTGTCCCTTTATAGCAAGGTTTGGCAGCAAGGGAGTCGCCCAACACAAAAAACTCCGATCCTCTAGTGTGCTGGAGAACGCCACCAGACGTCACTAGAGGGGGTCGAGTCCAGGACCTCTATTTCCTTCTTTCCTAACTCTCTCATCTCTCTTCAAATCCCCTTTTCCCCCCCTCATCTCACCCCCCTCACTCATGTTAAAATGATTAAGGTCAAAGTAATTTTCTAAAGGCGGCCCCGGGCCCCCTAACCGGCGGAACGCCCTTGCCAAGGCTCTCTTTGAGGCCCAATGTCAGAGTACTCCGGTACTACCAAATCCATGAAGGATATCTTGCTCTTATCAATGACGACGAACCATGCCCAAAGAATTTTCTCCTCCACAACAGTTGATTTTGCTAAAGAACCGGGTTACATCCTGTGCTCCCCCGACATGAAGGCCAAGCTCACGCTGGTCTTCAAAAGACTAGACAGACACGTGGTTAACAAACCTGAGTCAGCCATTGCCGACGAGATCATGGTTTGCTGCTCCCGACTCCCATGTCGAAAACGTGTTTGTCTTGAAAAGTCATATCTCCTGAAAGTCCGCTTCTCAGAGCACCAGGCTGCCAAAAACATCAAGGAAAGGGGTATCTACCTCTTTAACCTCTTTGTCGCCCCTTGGCAAATTGAATTTGAGCGCTTCAGCCACTCAGGCAGGTATGAACTGCTATGGCTATGGACACATCAAAAGCCAATGCAAGGAGACAAAGAGCACCAGGTGTCTGAATGCGGCTCCTCCACACACTCAAAACAGGGACTGCAGAAGTAATGTGAAAAAATGCCTCAATTGCGGCGGTGACCACCGCACCTTCCCCAACAGTTGCCCTGTAAGAAAAGAGGCTATGAAAGCCTCACAGCAAAAAGAAAAAGAAAAGGAGAAAGAGAAAGAAGCTAGGCCTTTTAAGGTAGTGGCGCAAAAGGCAGCGCAGGAGACAGCCCATGCTACCCCAATGCATGGAAACCCCTAATAAACCCAAGTCCGGCAGGACATTAAGACCAAGACAACCAAAATAGAACCTGCCATCCACTTAGCCCTTCAAACAATCTCTCCAAAGAATCATGATTTTTTCTCCTGCATGCTCACATGCAAAACCCTCATTGCCTGAAAAGGGCTTTAGGCCCATGCCAAGGAGGGCCCTAGCAAAAAAACCAACCTTCCTGAGCTTGATCTGGGGGAGGCCGACTCCTGGGGCACCCTAAAGGTGATCCACCACCTCCCAAAAATCTCCAGACACTACCCCCCTTAGCCTCAGGGGAGTCATCACAAGATGTTGCCCTGGAGAAGCAACTAATGAAGATCCCCCAGATCTCCCAACCACCCCAGTGACAACTCCTAACCTAAACGCCTCAGTTAGGCCCAAAAGGAACCAAAGCACCACTAGAAAGACCCCCCCATGGAGGTCCGCCAACCTCCCGGACCATCACCACAAACCCCCCCCAGGGAAGTCCCCCATACCTCCCGGACCCACCACCACCATCTCCGGTTCAAAAAACATCCCAGAAATGTCACAGAGACGAGGATGGTTGGGACCGCCTCATGGAGGGCACTGCATTTGACCCCGCGTTCTTTTGGCATACAACTGTTCGCAGAAAACCCTCAGAAATATACATACTCTGGAAGAAGGAAATTGGGCAAGAAATCAGAAAAAAACCCATCAAGTGGCTCATGACCAAAGCAGAGCAGCAAAACAGGGTTTAGCTCAAAAAATACATGTACACCTCTTGGAAGGTAACATAAACATTGACAAAAACCATGATCGAATACTACAAAAAACATTCACAAAATACCAACGGACACCTCATCAACAACCCCACATAAACAGACAACACAACATGGCACTTTCCACATACATTCACGCCTCCCATCATACAACACAACGTCTTACACGGGAAAAACCCGGGAAAACACGAACTCTGCAACACCTACTGAAAAACGACCCAACATATCATCCTCATAAACAGCCATGGGCTCAAGACACTAACCCACTAAAGTTTTTACAAAATCACAATTACTCTTCCAACAAGTCACAAGAAAAAAAGCGATGGCGTAAGCTATAGAAATCAAAAACAACACCCCAACACAAAATCATCAACAACTCCATTCAGACCTCTTGGCATCGAAAAAACACACCACAAGGACCCATCTACTGGCAACACTATACCTACCCCCACGAAAGGACCATACATACCAGAACCGACTCCTGCAGCTCCTGAGACATAACAAACCAAATATACATCCTGGGAGACTTTAACGCAAACCACCCACTATTTGGATACAACCACACCAACAACATAGGCAGAGGCCTGGCCTCATCATACAAAAAGGGCAGACTGACACACCTCGGTCCCACACACCAACTTCATTACCCACAACACAGCAACCACACCCGACATAGTCCTTGCAAAACACCTAGCACCCCCTACACCACCATATAACAACAGACGATATCACATCCAGCGACCCCCTCCCGGTCATCCTAACACTTTCAAAAAAACCCTATCATGATCCCAACACAACCCCCGGGAATCCTTCAAACATGCAAAACTGGGAGGGCTTCAACAAGCACTTGAAAACACACAAGTAACTGATCTCGAAGGGCAACCCACACACAATAAAAAACCCACCTTGAACAGGGGTTTACACAGAATACAGACGGCCCGGCGGCCAACATCCCCAAAACAACACACAAAACCATCCCTAACTACAGAGAAACACATCGCCCTGAAATTGCTTAAAATACAATACAGGCACTTACACGACCTTTCAATAACAGGGGGCTGGGACGCACAACTACGCACACAATACAGAGAACTCCAAACGCAAATAACACACAAATTAAAGTAATGAACAAACAACACTGGGACTCATTAGCACAGAGACTATGTCAAAACACCAAAGACCCCCAAAAAATTTTGGAGCTCCTTCAAAAAAGCTCATGGGGTCGAACAAACAGACCACCACATACCCGTACAACACACACAGACCCGAAGGTTGACCGGTGGAGGGGATGGAGCTACTCCACAGGGAATTCTGGCAACAGAATTTCCAAATCTCCCCCACCGAGAACGCCCGATTTGACCCCACTACAGAGACCGAGGTAACACACTACCTACACCCCAACAGAAACACAATTCTCCCAGAAAACATCATTACACTAAAAAACCTCACAGAGGACAGTCCCCTCTCCACACCCTTCACTCCAGAAGAAATTATCAACACCATCAAACAGACCAAAAACACAACACCAGGAGCAAGCAACATAACAAAACAATCATAGAACATCTGCCAACCCCTAATGATCCGCAGGTTACGCCATCTCTTTTAAAGCGGCACTGGCTACAGGATATTTCCCCCGACAAATTCAAACACGCCACCATCACCCTCATTCCGAAGTCGGGGAAGGTCAGTACATGAGGTGGAGAAATATCGCCCCATCTCATTGCTGGAAGTTCCGGGAAACTGCTAGAGAGGCTAATAACACGCAGACTTATCACACACTTGGAAAACAACAACAAACACAACAGTAGGCAACACGGCTTTCGCCCACACAGGGGGGCCGAGAGTGCTATCGCCCTCGCTTATGAGGAGATTGCTCTCGGTCTCGCTAAAAGCACCAGATTAACATTATACTAAGGACGTCAGCAGGCCTTTGACAAGGTCTGGCACGACGGCCTCAAATACAAATTAAAACAATTACAACTCCCTACACACCTCACACGCCTCCTCTGTAGCTTCCTGGACCACAGGACTGCCACAATACGCCTAGGCTCACACCTGGGCCCCCCTATCCACCTCAGAATTTGGAGTACCACAGGGGAAATGTTCTCTCACCAACCCTGTATATCCTGTTTTACAGCCAATCTGCCACAACCTACCCCTACAGCAACTATATTTCCTATGCAGACGATATCACACAGATAATCTCCACCCCTCCAAATCACAACACATCATGAAAAGAACAACAGAAAGAGCTATACAGAACATTAACACCTTTGAGTACCCCTTGGAAATACAGACAAACATCAAAAAATTCAAATCATGCAAAATAGCACGCAAAACCGCACAACCCATCACAGCCAACAACACCAACATCCCTTACACAAACAGAGGAAACATGCTTGGCTTTCATTTCACAACCACAGGCTTCATATCACACGTCACACAACGAACGCACAAGCACGCACAACACTCACCAAACTCAAACGTTTCTCATGCTGCACCCACAAACAAAAGCTCAGACTCTACAAAACAACTGTAAGACCTATCCTTGAATACACACCTTCCACTGGTTGCTATATCAAAATCACAAAACTCAAATGCAATCAGTACAGAACAAAGCCTACTCTGGGTACACGGCGCAACAAATTCTAGACTTCATTTCCTCAGAAACACTTCAAAACTACAGCATGGACCTCTTAACCCACGCATACACAGACGAGCGAAAAACACCTGGGCCCGACTACGCGAACAAAAAAAACAAGCACTACAATAACATCATAGACAAACACACAAACACACGAACAAACCACAATGGTGGCCCAGAACACTCACACTCACCGAAAAAATAACACCCCCCCCATATACGCACACATATGAAAACGAGCTATAATCATCCCGCCATATTTCCATGTTTTAAGGCTATAAAAAAATAAAACAAAAAAAAAAACAACTAAACCAGAAGTCACCCTCAGAATCCCAAAGGACTGGCTGATCCACATGCACAGCAACAGGCAATCTCAATTGCAAGGCGAGCGACCATCGGCTCTGCCAGCTCTCAGGGGTGCGGCGCGGATCAGCCAATCACGGGGGAGAGAGGGCTGGCCACTTGACGTCGCTCAATGGTATAAATTTGGCAGCGCTGTTACCACGGCGAAGCCAGAACTTCGCAAATCTCAAACAAGCAAGAAGCAAGTTACCAGGCTATCACTTTGCCCGCCTCGGCCCGCCTAGTGGTCGTGGGGTCATCGCTGACGAACTATAAACGGAGTGACGGTAAGAACTGAAACATCTTTCAACTTTCTACGGACTCTGATCGATTGCCTGTGATTATGCAAGTGCATCGTGCAATTTCTAAGGCAAAACACGCGAGTCAGAGGACGAGCAGGATGGAGAGTTCTACGGAAAAAGGGAGAAAAAAATATATACTCCTGAAAAAAAAAAAAAAAAAAAAAAAATAGCCTTTTTATTATATTGTGTTTTATGTTCTATGTTTATGTTATGTTCCTGTTATGTCCCCACCATGTTTTTGTTTGGTTGTTCCTGTTATGTTCCTTTTTCTTTTTTGCCAATTTACTTTCCATTCGTTCGTTCGCTCGTTTTTTTTTTTTTTTTTTTTTTTTTTTTTTTTTTTTTTTTTTTTTTTTTGATGACAAACTGTTCCTGATACTGCTTGCCTCGCACGTATCTAACTAATTATTCAACTATCATCTTATCTCAATTATTCTGTTATTCTCTCAATTTATGCTCTCCTCTTTCCCCTCCCTCTTGAAAGTCATACCCAGTTTTGTCATAGCATTCAATCCCCCACAAATGATTATCTTAGTACCTTGATCCGTTCTCCAAGCAGATATCGTTAACATGTTTTTCTCTCCTCACATCATCTCATCCTAGCATCTCATCTCACCGCTTCCGCTGTCCCTGCTGGCTTTACTTCCCCTCCATCACCCATTATCCCACGTTTTTGTATTTTTAAATTTTTTCTACTCTATATCTCTCGACCAGCCCTGGAACTCCAACTTCTTCTTCTTTTTTGTTTTTGTATTAGAATTTCCGTGTTAAAAAAAAAACAAAAAAACAAAAAATTGTCATGTAGCCATTAACCTATTTAACCTATCCTAACTAGCACTATTGTCAATTGTTTTTTCGATAACAAAAAAAAAAAATCACTTTAACCCTTTCCTTTGTTTCCACTAACCAATAGTTACTATGAAATATATAAAAAAACATAAAAAACATAAAAACGTAAATAAAATAAAAAATTTAAACAAATAAATATATCTATGAAGCTATATATATATTTATTATAAAGAAAGAGAAGGTTTAACTTAGTATATTAACTCATTTACTAATTATTTGCCAGCACAGCAGCAAAATACGAAAATATAAATATTACAACCAAACAATTACTTCCCCCACTCGATGCTCCAGACATGAACCAGAGATATTAGAAACAACCACGAAGGGGTTTCGCCCCCCTCCTTTTTATAACCCTCTATCTTCCTTACAATTTCACACACTTTACCTTATTCCCCCCCCCCCCCTAGTATTCTTCACCTCTTTACTTCGTTTTTGTTCGTTGTTCGTTCCCCATGCGGTGAGGCGACATCGCTAACTGCCGCCCAGCGAGCGTGCCAGTGACGCCATGAGAAGGCATCAGTGCCCAAGATGGAACCTTGACAAATACATAAAATAATTAATAACGATATTATAACGACTATTAACATTATTCGTATACTTATTATTATTAATTATTATCTTGTTATTATTACAGTTATAATATATGTTTTGCAATAATACTAATAAAAAAGTAATAATAAGAATAATAATAATAATGATAATACTAATAATAATAATAATAATATCATAATAATAACAATAATAATATAATTGTTATTAGTATTATTATAATAGTAATAATAATAAGAATAATAATAATAATAATAAGAATATAAATAATACATTATAATATAATAATAATGATAATAATTGATATATTAATAAAAATCAAATATCAAAATTCTCTTTTATTCTCACTTTACCTCATTATTGTCATGAATTAATACGATTTTGGTAATTATTTATCCAGTTTTACCCTAATAATGCCAAAATCATCAGAGAATCGAAAAAATGTCATTTTGGAGTATACTGTGAAGGCTATATTTCTCTAGATTTTGCCGCTTTTTCGACTTTGGGAATTATTTTCTTTTAGCCTTTTTTATCATAAATGGAGACAATTCTGTTATCTGTCATCATTATTTCATGATTATCATCATATTTCATATCATCATCATTATCATCAAGTATCATCTTATCATCATCATTATCATCATTTTATTGCAATTATTATCATCAATTATTGCATTCTTATCTTCCTTATTGCAATTATTGCAGTTTATAATATATAATTTTTGCAAATATACTACTAACACACAATAATAATAGAAATACCAATAATAATAACAATAGGATAACGATATCTAATAATTATTATATCATATTTTTTAATTAATATCGTAATTCAGTAATTATTACTGTTGATAATAATTTATTTTTGGCACATTATACTACTATAAAAATGATAATAATGATAAATAATAACAAATACTATTATAACGATATTATCACGACTATAACATTTATTATCTATACTTTATTATTATTATTTTTATTGCTATTATTACGTTATAATATATGGTTTTGGCAATCATCTAATAAAAAAAAGTAATAATAATAATATATAATAATAATAATGATAATAATATAATAAGAATACGTCATATAATATAGAAATAATAATACTAAGAATAAAATAATAATAATAATAATAACCATAATATAATAATTATTATTATTATTATTAAATATAATACTACTAATAATAATAATAGAATATAATAATAATAATAATAATAATATAATAATAATAATATGAAAATATGATAATATTACTAATATCAAATGTTATCAAATTGGCTCCTTTATTCTCACTTTTCCTCATTTTGTCATGATTTATAACGAATTTTGGTATTATATCATATTACCCTAATAATTGCAAAATCATCAGAGAAATCGAAAAAACGTCATTTTGAGTATACTCTCAAAAGGCTAATTTCCGCTAGATTTTTCCGCTTTTTCACTTTTTGGGAATTATTTTCTGTTACCTTGTTTTTTATTATAATGAGACAATCCTGTTATTATCACCATTATTTAATCCTGATTATCATCATATTATCATTAGCATCATCATTATCATCTTATCATCATCAGTACATCATTATTGCAATTATTATCATCATTATGTGCACTTCTTATCATTATCTTGTAAATTATTGCAGCTATAATATATAATTTTGCAACTATACTATACCAAACAATATAATAGAAATACAATAATAATACAATACTAACGATATTATAATAATATTTATACCATTATTTAATTCGATATCGGTAATTACAGTAATTATTACTGTTATAATAATTATTTTTGCAATTATACTACGAAGTAAAAATAATAATAATGATAATAATAACATAATACTCATTAATACGATATTATACCGGACTATTCACATATTATTATACTTTATTATTATTATTATTCATTGTTATTATTACAGTTATAATATATGTTTTGCAATACTACTAATAAAAAGTATATTAATACTAATCATAATATAATAATAATAATCTCCATAATATAAGAATAATACGAATAATATAATGAAAGCAAGAATTATAATAATAATAATAATAATAATAATAATAATATTATTATTATTATTATTATTATAGTGATATAATAATAATAATAATAATAATAATAATAATAATGATAATATTGATATATTAATAATCTATCAAATGTTTATCAAAATTCTTTTTATTCTCACTTTTTATCCTCATTATTGTCATGATTAATACGATTTTGGTAATTATTTATCATTATTACCCTAATAATTGTCCAAAACAATCAGAGAAATCGAAAAACTTCATTTTGGAGGATACTCTCAAAAGGCTATATTCAGCTAGATTTTGCCCGCTTTTTCGACTTTTTGGTGATTTTTTCTTTACTTTTTTTTATTTAATGGAGACATTCCTGTTTTTAATCATCATTATTAATTCATGATTATCATCAAATTATCATTATCATCATCATTAATCATCATTATCATCATTATCTCATTATCATCTCATATCATCATTATTGGCAATTATTATCATCATTATTGCAATTATCATTATTATTGCAATTAAATTGCAGTATATATATAATTTTGCAACTATACTAATCACAACAAAACAATAATAATAGAAATACAATGATAATAACATAATAACGATATTATAAATTATTTATATCATATTTTTTAATTAATATCGTCAATTACAGTATTATTACTGTTATAAGTAATTATTTTGCAATTATACTACTAGTAAAAATGAATAATAATGATAATAATAACAATAATATATTAATAACGATATTATAACGACTATTAACATTATTATTATACTTATTATTTTATTATTACTGTTATTATTACAGTTATAATCTATGTTTTGGCAATATACTAAATAAAACAGTAATAATATAATAATCATAATGATTAGTATTACATCTAATAGTAATTATATACATAATAAATCTAATAATTAATTAAATAAATAATAAAATATATATAATGAAATAATAATAAGTAATAATAATAATATAATAATGGGATCATAATTAATAATACGGAATAAGAACCAATTAATAATAGTATTAATAATAATAATAATAATAATATAATAATACTTAATAATAATACTAAAATACAAATTAATAATGATATAATAATAATAATATAATACTAATGATAATACATAATAATAATAATAGTGCTTAATAATAAGATGAATAATAAAAAATTAATAATATATAATGATAATACTTATAATAATATAGACAATAATTAATAAATTAATAAAACAACAAACACAACAACCACAACAATGATAATACAAAATAAGTAATAGAATAATATTGGATAATAATAATAATAATAAAGAATAATATAATATGAATAAAATAATAATAATAATAATATTAAGCAAACTACTACTAGTATGATATTGGTAATAACAATAATGATTAATAAAAATGTAATAATGATAATATATAAATAGTGATAAAATAATAATAGTGATAATAGAATAATTGTAATAAATAATAATAATCATAACAACAACAACAACACAACAACAACACAACAACAACAAAACAACAACAACAACAACAACAGCACAATTAATAATATTAATATTAAAAATTTTAAATATCAAAAAAATAATAATAAATTGAAAATAAGACAATAATAATAAAAATGAAAAAAATAAAATATTAAAAATAATATAATAATAATAATAATAATAAAATAATAATAAAATGAAAAGATAATGATAAGATTGTAATGAAATGATAATGTAATGAAATAATGATAAATAAGATAATATAATGATAAAAATAATAAAAAAATAATAATAAAAAATAATAAAAATAATAAAATAATTAGAAAAAAAAATATATGGTATGATATCGTAATAACAATAAGTAATAATAATGATAAAAAATGACGATAATAATAAAAAAATAAAAAATGATAATAAAAAAAATAATAATAAAATAATAACAATAATAACAATTATTATTAATATTATTTTATTTTATTATATTTTTTTAGTAGTAAAATTATTGTACTGATAATATAGCAAAATAATAATTATTTTTTAGGAATAAATAAAAAAACAGTAATAATGATAACAATAAAAATAATAATAATAATAAAATAATAATAATAATATAATAATAATAACAAAAAAAGATAATGATAATAAAATAAAAACAAAATAATAAAAACAATAATAATATAATATTTTTATTTTTAAATTATTATTTTTAATAATATTTATTATTTTTTATTAAAACCCAAAAATAAGATAAATAGTAAAAATAAAAATGGAATGAAAACAATAAAAAAATGAAAATAATAAAATAATTGTGTGTCCGGGGTTACCGTTTTTAATATTATATATAAATTTATTATATATATTATAATATATTATATATAAAAATATAAATATAATAATATTAATATATATTATATTAATATTATAATTTTATATATAAAATATTTTTATATTAGTTATATATATTTTTAAAAAAAAATATATATATATATATTATATATATATATATATATATAATTATATGTGTGTGTGTGTGTGTGTGTGGATTTATATAAATATATATATATATATATATATATATAATATTATATTTATTTAATTATATAACTTGTGGGGAGTATACGAAAACGCCTAAAAGGGAACTTCGTTCTCTATTGAGTTAATTTGCATTTCTTTTATTTAACTTTTTTTTTTATACAGTTTTTTTTTTTTCTCTTCATTTTTTATCAATTTTCCCTAGATTTTTTGGTAAGGGCTTTTGATTGCCACTTTTTTACAATTTACTTTTTATTTCTTTTTTCCCACATAATTCTTTTTCAAAAAGGATAACCCAAATTTACGAAGACCAACGGTTTAAACGGCTGTAGCTCCAGCCAATCGAGCGTTCTAGGTCTCCCCCCTTTGCAGTGATATCAAGGGCGCGAAAGGTCACGCTACGCTCCGACGGGGCTGAAAATGCGCTCCGTGACTTTTTTCCCCCCTGGGGGAGGAGGGGAGTATTTTTCCCCGTTTTTGTGGGGTTTTTGCGCAAGTACGAAAGAATAGCAATTTTTTTTTGCACGGCAAAATATATTTTTTTGTAATAAGGATTTTTTTAATAAATTGTTTAATAGAAATTTAAGTATAAAATTTTAAAGGTTCACATCCACTTAGGGCCAGATGTCATCTTGAGAGGAGCCGGAAAATCCCCTGTAGGCAGGAGGGTTGGGGAAAGTATGAAAGAAAAGGGGGGGTCCCGTTCACTCCTCGTGAGGAAAGGGAAAGAAGCCCAAAACGGGAAGCCGAAAGGAATGGCCAAACCCCAGGTCCTGCGGAAATAGTTGTCTATTTTCCACAACTTATTTAAGGGAGTGCTTGAAAACATTAGAGCCCCTTTTAATACAAAAAAACAGATAGATTGTGTGGAAGTAAGAGCAGTAATAGTATATTATTTGTATTTAGTAATTTTTTTTGGGAAAATGATTCGTTTTTTTATGACGTCCGACCCCTGACACCCCCGCGACCAGACAATAAACAGGTCAACTGGAATTCTGTTTTCTTTGGTCCCCTTTTCTGCTGAAACATCCCCAAAGGTTGTACCCCCCCTTTTCGTTACTTGCCTGGTTTGTATTGTGCTGGACGTTAAGTTTTTAAACAATAAGGCATTATTTAAATAATATTATTTTCAGTTATCGTATGAGTGTTGTCACGATTTACAGCTGACCCTCTAAAGGACGTTTTTTGGGCACTGCTGGTTTATTTCTTTTATTATCCTCTTTTAAGGAAGATTTCAGAATTTTTGTGCGTTTTAACAAAACCCATTTTTTACCTTTTTATTGTTTTCATATCCTTTCTGTGTTTTATCTTTTTCACCTCTGTTTTATTGTTTTACGTTTTTATTCCCTGTTTTTTAAATCAATCTCTTTTTACGATCTCAGTTAAGTTTTAGTTGTTTTTAACAATTGCTTACCTCCCGTCGGGGTTTAGAGGTTTTACTTCGTTTTATTTTTTTTTTGCTTTTAGTGATTTGCGGTTTACTTCACTACTTTGCTTCTACCAATTTTACTACTATGACTTTTACTGCTTTATTTCCCCACTTACAAAATATCTGTTTTTTTTTAAATGAAAAGGACTCTAATTTTTCAAGCACTGCCCGTTAAATAAGATCTGTGGAAGAATGGGAAATCATTTCCGCAGGACCGGAAGTTTGGCCTTCCTTTCGGTTTCCATTTTGCTTCCCTTCCCCCGAGGAGTGAACGGGACCCCCCTTTGTCTCTTCATACTTGGTCCCTAAGCCTCTCCTGCTCACAGGGTTTTCCGGGCTCCTCTCACAGAGACATCGGGCCCCAAATGGATGTGAACCTTAAAATTATCATATTTAATTATATTAAATAATTTTTAAAAAATCCTTATTTACAAAAAAATATTTCTCGCCGTGACCAAGAAAATTGCATTCAATACGTGATAAAAATTTGGGCAATAAAATAAACAAAAAAACCAAAAAAAGAATCATGAAAAAAAAGGGAAAAAAATACCACATCAAAAAAAATAAAAATTTCCACAGGGGAGAAAGAACCTATAAAAATTTAAAAATAAAAGATAATATAAAATCGAAAATATAAATATTTAAAACCATAAAAAAAAGAGATTGAAATAAAAACAAAAGTTTGACAGAAAAAAGTTCATCCCAAGCCCGGGGGGGGGAAATAAGTTAAAAACTAAAATAAAGGCAATGGGACTAAAGATAAAACACAAGATTTAAAAACAAAATTTAAAATGAAATAAAAAAGCGAACTGTTAAAAATTATCAAAAAGAGTAGTTAAAATTTTAACACGGGAGCAATAAAAAACAGGCCCCGGGGATAACTTAGAGTCCCGCGCAGGGGAAAACGGGGGCCCCATACAAAAGTTAAATGCGCGTGAAACTGGGGGTTGTCGCCCTATTTTGGATTGCAGACAACCCACCAAATAATCCAGTCCCTCCACCAGTCAGCTTTTTAAAAATATGGGGAAAAAACCCAACAAAGCAAATAGTATTTTTTCCAAGAAATAAGGTATATAATATGAGCATAGAACCTTTTAAATGACATGAGCAAATATGAACAGACAATAATGAATGTGGAAATGAATTAAATTAATAAAATGGTATTGAATGGATGATCTGGTGTGAGGACATTATAAATAAATAGATCTGTTTGAAAATTAAAAAAAAAGGGAAATTAAAAAAACGATTCCAGAGCGACCCTTTCCAGTTTTTAATAGCGTCGGGCACAACGACCAGAGACGGTGCAACAATGATGATATGATGATGATGAGATGATGAGATATGATGATGATGATGTGGATATTGATGATATGTGATGGGTAATAATAATATAATAATAATAATAAAATATTATTTTTATTTTTTATTATTATTAATTATATTATTATTTTATTTTTATTTTTAATAAAAAAAAAAATAGTAATAAAAATTATAATAAAAATAAAATAATAATAAAATAATAAAATAATAATAGAAGGAAAAATAATAATAATAATAAAAATAATAATAATAAAAAATAAATAATAATAATAATAATAATAATAAATATTAATAAAAATAATAATAAAAATAATAAAATAATAAAATAATATAATAATAATAAATAATAATAATAATTATAATAATAATAATACGAAAAAGAAAAAGAAGAACGATAAAAATTAAAATCAATCAAATGAAAAAATAAAGACATTGAAAACATTGATAATATTAGAGTAAAAATAATACGAATTATAATGATAAAAATGATAATACAAAACAGATTTCCCAAAATAGTATTCTAATTATAATGATGTAGTAGTGTAGTAATAGCATAGTAGTAGTAGTAAACGATAACAAAAACAAAAAAAAGATACTTCTGCTATAAAGAAATAAGTTATTATAAGAAAAGATTTGGAAATAATATATTAATGATAATATCATTATATACATATTTCAGTAAAAAATGATGTGAGATAGTAATGAAATAAAGGTAAAATTTAAAAAATGAAAAGAAAGATTGATAATAATAATAAATTTAATAAAAATAAAAGTAAATATAGTAATAATAATAAATAGTAGTGGAATAAAAATAATAAAATAAAAATTAAAAAATAATATAATAATAATAATAAAAATAAAATAAAAGTAATAATAAAATGATAATGATAAAAATAATAAAAATAAAAATAATAGTAATAAATAATAAAATTTTCAAACCCAAAAAAAATTATAATTTTAAAAGTAGTATTAGGGGTAGTAGTAGTAGTAGTATATAATAATAATAATAAAATTATTAATAATAATAACAATGATAATAACATTAATAAGAAAAATAAAAAAAAATAATAGTAATAATGATTAATAAAAATCACAACAAAAACAAAAAACAACAACAACAAAAATAATAATAAAATAATAAATTAATAATATAAAGTAGTCGGTATAATGCTAAAAAAATGTAATAATAATACAAACGACAATAATAATAAGGTGTAATGAAACTATAATGAGAATTTTCTGTGATAAAATTTAAAAATATCGGAATGTCATTGTTTCCATGTAAAAAAAAGGGGGAAAGTCAGTGTTTCAGTAAAAGAAAAAGGGAAATGTCGTGTTTCCCTGCTAAAAAAGGGGAATGTCAGTGTTTTCCCGTATCAAAAAGGGGGGGTTTAGTGTTCCGTACTCAAAAGCGGGAAAGTCAGTGTTTTCCCTACTTTAAATGGAAAGTCAGTGTTTCCATGCTAAGAAAGCGGAAAAGTCAGTGTTTAGAAAACAGAAAGCGGAAGCAGTGTTTCCAGTACTAAGAAAGCGGAAGTCAGGTTTCCAGTACTCGAAAGCGGAATGGCAGTTTCCGTACCAGAATCGGAATGTCAGGTTTCCATACTCAGAAAACGGAAGTAGGTTTCCCGTACCACGGAAAGTCAGTGTTTTCCCGACTCAGAAAGCGGAAAGCAGTGTTTCCAGTACTCAAAAGCGAAGTCAGTGTTTCCAGTACTAGGGAACGGGAAAGTCAGTTTTCCAATATAAAAACGGAATGTCAGTGTTTCCCGTACTCAGAAAGCGAAAAATTTAGTGTTTTCCCGTATAAAAAAGGGAATGTCAGTTTTTCCCGTAAAAAGAAAGGGGAAAAATCAGTGTTTCCCGTACTCAAAAGCGAATGTAGTGTTTCCAGTACTCAGTAAGCGAATGTCTTTTTCAGTACTCAGAAAGGGGAAAAGCAGTGTTTTTCCCGTCTAAAAAAGCGGAATGTCGTGTTTCCCGTACTCAGAAAGCGAAATGTCAGTGTTTCCAGTATAAGAAAGGGGGGTGTCAGTTTTCCAAAAAGAAAGCGGAATTCAGTGTTTCCATATTCAGAAAACGGAAAAGTCAATTTTTCCCAAAACTAAAAAAAGCGGAAATTTAGTGTTTCCTCTCAGAAAGCGAATTGTCATGTTTCCAGTACTAAAAAGGGGAATGTAGGGTTTCCCGTACAAAAGCGGAATTCAGTGTTTCCATATCAGAAAGCGGAATTCAGTGTTCTAGTGCCAGAAACGGAATGCCGGGGGTTTTCCAGTACCAGAAGCGGAATGCCAGGTTTCCAGTAATAAGAAAGCGGAAAGATGTTTCCCAAATAAGAAAGGGAAGTCAGTGTTTCCAGGGTCGAAACGGAAAGTCGTGTTTCCAAAAAAGAAAGGGGGAAAGTCATGTTTCCCGTACCCAAAAACGGGGAAAGCCAGTGTTTTCCGTACTCAGAAAGCGGAAGCAGGTTTCCAGCATCAGAAAGGGGGAAAGTCAGGTTTCCAGTACTCAAAAGGGGAATGTCAGTGTTTCCAGTACTAAAAAGCGGAATGTCGTGTTTCCCGTACTCAGGAAGCGGAATGCAGTGTTTTTCCCGTAATAGAAAGCGGAATGCCAGTGTTTCCCAATCAGAAAGCGGAAGAGTGTTTTCCAGTACTAAAAAAGCGGAATGTCAGTTTTCCAGTACTAGAAACGGAAGTCGGTTTCCAGTGCTCAAAAAAACGGAAATTTTAGGTTTCCAGTGTAAGAAAGGGAATGTCAGTGTTTCCAGTGCTAAGAAACGGAATGTCGTGTTTTCCCGTACTAAGAAAGCGGGAAAGTCGTGTTTCCCGTACTCAGAAAACGGAATGTCAGTGTTTCCATATAGAAAGGGGGAAAGTCAGTGTTTCCAGTACTAAGAAAGCAGAATGTCGTGTTTTTCCCTATCAGAAGGGGAATGCAGTGTTTCCAGTATAACAAACGGAATGTCAGTGCTTCCCTACTAAGAAAAACAATGATGTTTTTGTATAAGGGAAAAAGGAAAGCAGTGTTTCCATATAAGAAAGGGGGAAAGTCGTGTTTCCAGATTAGAAAGCGGAAAGTCAGTTTTCCCGTATAGAAAGGAATGTCAGTGTTTTTCCCGTACCCGAAAGCGGGTTCAGTGTTTCCCTACTAAAAAAACGGAAAGTCATGTTTGCGTACTCAGAAAGCGGGGTGCAGTTTTCCATATTAAAAAGCGGGAAGTCGTGTTTCCCGTGCTCAGAAACGGAATTCAGTTTTCCATACTCAGAAAGCGGAATGTCAGTGTTTCCCTATCAGGGGAAACGGAAAGTCAGTGTTCCAGTTTAGAAAACGGAAGTCAGTGTTCCCTACTCAAATGCGGAATGTCGGTTTCCAGTACTAACAAATCGGGGAAGTCAGTGTTTCCATACTAAAAAAGCAGAATGTCAGTGTTTTCCAAAACTCAAAAAAGAAGTCATGTTTCCATTTTCGAAAGCGGGTCAGTGTTTCCAGTATCGAAAGGGGAATGCCCGGTTTTCAGTATAGAAAACGGAATGTCAGTGTTTCCCGTATGAGAAACGGAAATGTCAGTGTTTCCCGTACTAAGAAAAAGGGGAATGCAGGGTTTTCCCGTACTCAGAAAGGGAATGTCATGTTTTCCATACTCAGAAAGGGGAAAAGTCGTATTTCCCTCCAGAAAGCGGAATGTCGTGGTTTTTCCGTACTCGGAAAAACGGAAGTCGTGTTTTTCCCGTACTAAGAAAAACGGAATGTCAGTGTTTCAGACTCGAAAGCGGGAAGTCAGTTTTCCGTACCGGAAAAACAAAAATTTAGGTTTCCAGTGTAAGAAAACGGATGTCAGTGTTTCCATACTCAAAAAAAGAATGTCAGTGTTTTTCCCGTGCCCAAGAAAGCGGAAAGTCAGTGTTTCCAGTGTTCAGAAAGCGGAAGTCTAGTGTTTTCCAGTTTCAGAAGCGGAATGTTTTAGGTTTTCCCGTGTTTTGAAAGCGGAATGTCGGTTTCCCGTGTTTAAAACGGATGTCAGTTTTCCAGTGTTAGAAAGCGGGAAAGTCAGTTTTCCAGTTTAGAAAGCGGAATGTCAGTGTTTCCAGTGTTCAGAAAGCGGAAGTCAGGTTTCCAGTGTTCGAAACACCATTTTCCCCTTTCAGAAAACTGAAAACACTAATTCCCCTTTCAGAAAAACTGGAAAAATGACATTCCCTTTCAGAATATGGGAAAAATGATATTCCGCTTTTAAACAAGGAAACACTGACATTCCACTTTCAAAAAACTGAAAACACCGCTTCAGCTTCCCGAGCCTGGAAACCTGACATTCCCCCTTTTAGAAAATGGAAAACTGACATTCCGGGTTTTAGAACACAGGAAACACTGACATTTTTCTTTCAGAACACTGGAAACACTGACATTCCCCTTTTGAACAGGAAACAATGACATTCTTTTTTAGAACACTGAAAAAACTGACACTCCCTTTTAAAACACTGGAAAAAACTGACATTCCGCTTTCGGCATGGAAACATGACCTTCCCCTTTCAGAACAGGAAAAACGACTTCGTCTCAGAGCACTGGAAACACTGAAATTCCCCGGTTTCAAAACCTTTTTAAAAGACATTCCGCTTTTAGAGCACTGGAAACCTGCTTCCCCTTCCGAACCTGGAACAGACATTTTCCTTGAGAATATTGGAAAAAACCCGACATTCTCCCGATTTTGCTTTTCCGAATACAGGAAACCTGTTCCACTTTTAGAAAACTGGAAACACGACACCCCTTTCTGAATACTGGAAACAATAATTTGCTTTCGAACATTGGAAACACGACATTCCCCTTTCAGAATCTGGAAACCGACGTTCCATTTGTAGAACCTTGAAAACTACATTCCGCTTTCTTAGACTGGAAACCGATATTCCGCTTTTTTTATGGGGAAAAACCCGACATTTCCCCTTTTTTAGAAAGGAAAAAAGAATTCGCTTTTTTAGTCTGGGAAAAATGACATTCCCCTTTTTAGTACTGGAAAAAGACATTCCGCTTTCAGAACACTGGAAACATGACATTTTCCCTTTCAGAACCTGGGAAAAATGACCTTGCTTTTTAGTAATGGAAACCTGACATTCCGCTTTCAAACCGGGAAAACTGCATTTTGCTCTTTAGCACTGGAAAAAACTGAATTCCCCCTTTCTTTGTACGGAAAAACTGACATTCCCCCTTCTTAGCACTGGAAACCGACTTTTTGCTCTCTTTGCATGGGAACACTGACATTCCGCTTCAGAACACTGGAAACCTGACATTCCGTTTTAGAACATGGAAACACTGAAATTCCCCTTTCAGAAAAAAGGGGGAAAACGATATTCCCCTTTTAGAACACTGGAAACACTGACATTCCCTTTGGATATTTTAAACATGACATTCCACTTCGAACACTGGAACACTGACATTCGTTTCAGAACACTGGAAACACTGAATTCCGCTTTCAAAAATGGAAACATGACACCGCTTTTTTAGAATGAAACACGACATTTCCCCTTTTACAACACGGAAACATGGCATTCCGCTTCTTAGCAGGAAAAACCCGACATTCCGCTTTTTATACTGGAAACACTACATTTGCTCTTTTGCATGGAAACACTGAATCCCCTTTCAGAACACTGGAAACACTGACATTTTCCCCTTTCAGAACCTGGAAACACGAACCACTTTTTGGGAAAATTGGAAAACTGAATTCCACTTTCAGAACACTGGGGAAAAACGACATCCGTTTTCAAAACACGGAAAAAACCCGACTTCCGCTTTCAGAACATGGAAAAATACATTCCCCCTTTCTTTCTATGGAAACATGACATTCCGCTTTCTTATATGGAAACATGAATTTCGCTTTTTAGTAAAGGAAACACTGACATTCCACTTTCCAACAGGAAAAATGACATTCCCTTTCTTACTATGGGGAAAAACTGACATTCCGCCTCTTTCACTGGAAACATGACATTCCCCTTTCAGAAAACTGGAAAACACTACTTTTTCCCCTTTTAGAACACTGGAAAAACTGGACATTCCACTTTCAGAAACGGGGAAAACTAAAATTTCACTTTTTAAAAGGAAAAATGACATTCCCCTTTTAACACTGGAAACACTGACATTCCCCTTTTAGAACACTGGAGACACTGATATTTTCCCCTTTGATTTTTTTCAAAAAACCTATCATCCCCTGTTTTACATGTTTTGCTAGTCTTTTTCCCACATTCGTTTTTACATTCATTTTAGTCTGTCCGAAATTTGTCCTTGATTAGATGCTTTCAAGACGGAGCAGAAAATTGGGTTTTTATTCTTTTCAAAATTTTTTGCTCCTTAATCAAGGTTTTATAGCACATAACATCAGCTTTTTTCATTTCAAAAGCTTTTAAAAAAAAAGGAATTTTTCGCAAACAAGCAAGGATCTAGCCACCAAAATGAAAAGCATCTTTTTTAAAAATAGGAAAGAAACAAAGGCCGGAAAGATTTTTGCATTTGCAAATCTTTAACTAAGAAGCTGTGTTTGAAATAGTAAACAAAGCCTTTGGTTTTTTGTTTAATTCAGCACTTGCTTAGGGCGGCGTTGGAAGTGCAGCGTTTGCACTAACCCATCTCCTTTTTACAAATCAAAATTTGAATTCAAAATCAGACTTATGTAGGGTTTTTTTCACATAATAGGTTGGCAAATTTTTAATGATTAAATTTAAGCAAGTCTTAACAGGCATCCTAAACCCTTTTCATGAGGCAATAACGGTTGTCTCGTAGGGGGACATCAAAGGATAATTCAAAATTTTTCATAGATTTTTTTTTTTTTTCTAACATGAACTGATTTGAGTTGCAAAATCTATGCTGGGAACCTAAAACACCTTCTCTACCTTATCTACTTTTGAAGTTAACCTAAATTTAGAAAAGGAAAAATTCACCTGAAAATCCCCACCAAGGTTCGGGGGAAATATTATCGGAAACCATCAAGAGGAAAATCAAAATATTATAACAAAAACCTACAGGGGGCGAAAGCGGCGGAGGACAGGGATCTCAGTCCAATATGGAAGTTAGCTTAAAGGCCCCCTCGTTCGTTTGGAAATTTTCGAGTTCTGGCTTGCCCGGGGCCCTTTTCCTTTTGGCCCGGCCTGGTCAGCTTTTTATGGCTTTCTATTTGGTCTCTGCACTCGGTGCTTACCCTGCGATGGGATTGCCGAGGCGCTCCCGTAGCCGAGGTGAAGCATCTGCATAATCTCTTTACCAGCCGACGGTGTGTTCGCGGGCCTTTCTCGGGAATTTCGTGTACCAATTCTCTAAGTAAGTACAAGTTGGCGTTCGGCTCTGCAGAATACTTCGGTTTCCTCTGTGTTTTTCAGAGATGCCAGTGGTGAGGGGGAGGATCTCGTTTTCCCCTCTGTAACGGCCAGGAAAAGGGGGTTGCCTCACATACTCTTCTTCTAAGTAAATTTGGCCCGATATTTCTTGGGTTAGGGGGCATACCCCTGCCAACATCGGGTAGTCTGTCAGCAAATCTTTCCCTTTATCCCATTTTTCTGGGAACCCCCGTTATATAATTTTCTACCCTTTTCAAAAATTTCCCGTGCCAGTGCGCTGAGGTGCAGAAGGAGATATTTTCAGTGGGGAGCGCTGTTTAAGCAGTCGTGGTTCCCCTTTGAAGGTGTATTAGACACGGCCTTCCCTTATGGACGCGTGGCTCTGCCCCATGAAGCAACTGCCCCTGCTGTAGCGAGGAGGCGTTGTCGTTTCCCCCCGGATTTTGTGGCATCTCTTGATTCGAAGCCCGGGGCCCGCAGGGTGGGTCAAGGGATCGACCATCATCCGTGCAGTATGTTCGCACCCAGGGGTGATGGGTTTCAATGCCCCCCTGGGTTATGCCTTTGGCTAGGGATGGAATATTCATTCTTTTTGGTTCCCAAACCGAGAAAATCTAGGGATTTTCCCACGGCGAGCTTTAACAAATCAGGGGGGGGAGCCTGCCCTTTGGCAAAAAAGCGGGGGCTTTGAGGATGGCAATTAACACCCCGGCTGTATGAGACAGCCAGGAGTTTTTTGCAAACATCGTTTTTCTTGTTTGGTTAAACTATTTTATGTCATCCAGGCTCCTGGGAGCCGGATGACCCTTTATAAAATTGTGCTGCCATTTGACGTTTTGTGAGTCCAGGTGGGAATGTTGCCTCTTAGGAGGGTTGAGGCCCTTTGCCCACCCTTTGGGGGACCCGAATAACCCGGTAGCTTCTTTTTTGGGCTGTCTCCGTTGGGCTTTAATTTTTTTTTTAATGCCAATGAGCAAGGAGGCATAATCTACAATGGGGGCCCGCAGAAAGTACATAGAATGTTTAGTATTTAAAAGAATATTTGGCCCTATCGTCTTCCCCTCATTGCTTCTGACGGACAATTTTTTTTTGTTTTGGGAAACCCGGTACAAGTCCCTTCCCCGAATTTTTAGATTGTGCCTTAACTCTCTGCCTCAGAGCCATGGGTTTAGATTTGGGTGCAGAGATCTTAGTCCCGTCAAAGGGTCTTGGATATGAGATCCAGACAACGGGGGCTTTTTTTGGTAGTGTGCTCCAGGCAGATGATAGCAAGATCGTCTGCCCTAGGGAAAGATCTTTCACCCCACTGGGAGGTTTATGTTGAGGAAAGGAATTAAAATTTTTTAAAGAGGGCTGGACTGAGAACCCCACCCCCGTGGCATTCCATTCCTAGGGCCCTTGCTGTGATAGGGGACCCTTGGCTGTTCTATTCCTAAAGAGTACTATCCGCCAAAAAGCTTCTTGATTTTCCCTTTTTTGGGTCAGGGTTTCCTGAATGGCAAGGGTGCCCAAATTTAAAAGCCTTCCAGGTCAAGGGGAAAATACCCAGATTGCCCCGGGTTTTTTGCTCAAAAGGGAGGGTATGCTGTGCCTGTGCTCATGCCCTGGTGAAAACCCCTGGAGGGGTTTATGTGGGGGTCCCCTTTTCCATAGGACCGGTTCAGAAAACCACCCCCTCGGCCCTCTTGGCCGACGCTGAGGAGAGAGATTTTCAGTACTTCCCTGGCTCCTTTTGGGTTTAGGGAGGGAACTTGGTAGCCCCCTTCCAAATTGGGAGTAGAGGGGAAAATTTCCCAGGACTTTTGATGAGTTTTCGGAAAAGCTCCTCTAGTCCCCGGTGGGAAAAGATGGGGTACGAGATCCCATCAGAGCCCGGGGGTGTGTTTTCAACTGGTTTTTATGTTTCTTAGTTCCCCAGAGAAAAGAAACGTTGAGTTATTGGGTTTGGCTGCCATTTTTCGATATGGCAAATCTGCTGGGGGTTTTGGCGTTCTTGCTTCCCCCCGTTCGGCTGGGAGGGGGTTGTACTTTTTTTCACAGAGACCCGGGGGTCATTTTTCCCTCTGACTGGGGGCATGGTGATGACTGGGGGTGAGCGTTTCCCTAGCTCTGAAGGGGGGGATGGTGGCGAAGGACTAAACCATTTCCCGCCACTTTTCCTCCCGATTGGGCAGGGTTTTTTTGGCATCCCTGACAACCACCCCTTTAAAAGGGCTAGGTTGTGGGGGTTCTTTTTTTTCGGAAAAGTTTTTGGACATATTTACTGTGGGTTTACCCCCCAATTTGTCATTTAAGACCCGGGGTCTTTTTGACCCTAACCCAAAGGCCGAGTTTTTTTGGGGGGTGGTCAGTGAGGCTGCCTCACAGTGGCATTTACAAGTCTAGCTTGTAGCACTTCCCATTTTCACTTTTGTGGGTCATTGCTTTTTAAAACAGGGGCCAAGGGGGTTTTGGAATGCCTGCCAATTTGGCCTTGTCGGTTTCCATCTTGAATTTGGTCGTGGCATTTTTGGCTGGGCCACTATACATGAGGGTAGTTATAGTCCGAATGGTCATAGTGACGGTTTTTCCCACAATGAGCCCAAACCCTCCCCCAGAGTTCAGTGGCCCCGGAGGTCTAGGGCCCCTCCTCTGACATGCGTTGGCTCTGGTTACGGGGAGAGGATCTCGGGAAGTCTCAAGGTTTTCTGGTGAAGCCCCCACATCCGGTGCCCACAGGGAGCCAGGGGGGGTGGGTGCATTTAAATCTCCCCCTGTGTCGCTCGGTATGGCTGCAGAAAGCACAGACCGGGGGATGTCTAAGGTACTACAGTGTGGTGGCCCCTTTGCCGAGCATTAGGTTCCCAGAGGCGCAATACGTAGGCATGTAGCCCGACCCCCAACCCGGGGTTCAGGGGAGTTTTTCCCGGGTTTGGGGCAATCAGTCCACAGCCTGTCCGGCTCATTGGACGTGGGCTCCCCTCGTTTCGTATTAAGCCCCAGACCCAAAAAAGAATAGTATTCCCGATCCTTAGCAGAGCAGACAAAAAGCAGCAGCACCACAAGGGCTGCCCCTCCTTGCCGACGGGGGAAACCTTCCGGCCCCCGTTGATCCCGACTTCACCCCAACACCCAACATAACAAAACACCCGTTAGGTTTTTTCGTTCGTCGTTTTTTCACTTCTGGGGGGGAGTACTTAGCAGCACGACCTGGGGTTTAGCTAGTTTCCAGGTTGGGGCACATCGGTTTAACCATGTCCGCGCTATTTGGGCGCGGGCTCCCCTTTTCCCTGCACGTTTTCACAGCGCTAGTGTAATTTAAGCCACAAGCCCAAAAAAGAGATAGCATTCCCCCATCCTCTAGCAAGCAGACAACAGGAAGCCCACAAGGACTGCCCCGGTCCTTTGCCGATGGGGAGCCTGCCGGGTCCCCCGTTGATCCCCGGACCTTCCCTTTGAACC
>NW_023658130.1:2500-17500 GCF_015228065.2 Penaeus monodon
CACGCACGGATACACAATATGTGTGTGTGTGGTGTGTGTGTGTGGTGGTGTGTGTGGGTATTATGTATGTATATACATATACTGCAGTCTTCATGTTGTGATGATTCTTGGAGTGAGTACGTGGTAGGTCCCCAGTTCCTTTCCACGGAGAGTGCCGGTGGTACCTTTTTTTTAGGTAATCATTCTCTCTATTTATACGGGCTTGGGACCAGCACTTGACTTGGGCTGGCTTGGCCACCCAGTGTAATTGCTCACATACGTGCGCGGGCGATGCATGTGTGCTTGGATGCACCCACGTATTCGGCGCTTGGTATAAAATAGAGAGAATGATTACCTAAATAGGTAACACCGGCACTCTCCGGGGAAAAGGAACTGGGGACCCTACCACGTACTCACTCCAAGAGCATCACAACATGAAAACTACAATTAAGTATCATGCTGTGACCACGGCGGCTCAAACAGAACCTACCGTAAAAAAAAAAAAAAAAAAAAAAAAAATATATAATATATATATATATATTATATATATATAAAATATATTATTATTAATATATATATCGGGGCGTTTACAGTGTAACTTTTTTAAAGCGCAGAAATAGTTCCTCCTAGTTAGTTGGAGACAGCGAGTTGAGAAGGGCCTGGGGGATTCCGCTCAACTTTTCTTTCTCCTGAAAAAACCTCTACACCAATGATTAAATGCAGAAATGATAATTCATACCACATCGCCCATCGCGTGGGTTATCAAGGGCGCCTTGTCAGTGGGCAACCAGGCTGACAATGTTAAACAGCATCGGGAAGACAAAGAAATAAAGAAAACATGCCCAATTAAGAAAACACATTAAAAATCGGAACGTGAACGTAAGGAAAATGAGAGATGGGTAAATTACATACTGTCTGTAACAAAATGGATAGATACAACATTCAAATACTGGGAATAAGTGAGACCAATTGGAAAAGTAATGGAAGTTTCAAAACTAAAGAAAACAAGACAGTTCCTTTTTTTTCTGGAAAAAGAAGAAGGAAATATAGTCACGGAGTTGCTATGATTCTCACGAAAAAAACTGCGAATGCACTAATTGGGTACAGCTCAAAAAATGATCGCATTTAAAAGTTAGAATACAAGCAAAACTCCATAACATTAGTTTTATACAATGCTACCACCAACCAATATTGCAAGTGATGAAGAAAGGGAAAAATTTTATAACTCTCTCCAAGTTTACTTTAGACACAATCCCTAACAGAGATGTAAAAGTGATCATGGGAGACCTCAACCCCAAAAGTAGGAAAAAATGATCTAAAAAATGACACCTGTGGAAAATTGGGCCCTTTGGGAGATATAAATAAAAGAGGAAAAGATTTTATTGAATTCTGTAGTACAAATATTTAGTTATAGCAATACATTGTTCCAACCACCCAAGACACTTGTACACGTGGTTTTCACCAGACAAAAGAACACGCAACAAATTGACTACATTGTGCTAAACCAAAAATGGAAAAGTTGCATAAAAATGCCAAAGGGACAAGACCTGGTGCCGACTGCAACAGTGACCACCAACTACTAACTATCAAATTTAAAAAATAAGACTCGCAAAGAGGGAACGTCCAACACCACCTCTAAAGCTCGACTACAAAACTCTTGATAACAATTACAGAATTACAGTGTCAAACAAATTTGAAAATACTCAATCAATGTGAAGATGATAAAACACCAAATGAGTTGTGGGAAGAAGGAAAAGAACTCCTGCTGAGCACTGCTTTAAAAAACTATCGCCAAAAAGAAAAAGACAAATTCCCCCCTGGATATCTGAAAAAAAAACTAAGTGAAATTGAAATAAGCAAATGCCTAAAATCAAAAGGGTATCAATAATCCAGTTGAAAAAGTAATTTACAAAAAACTAAATACAAAAAAAATGTTGTATCAATAAGACAACTAAAGAACTCTACCAAGGAGTACGAAACATCACATGAAATTTAAACCTACAATGGACACTATCAAAACTGAAGATGGACTTGCTGTATGTGATGGAAAGAAGTCAAAGGTAGATGGAATCAATATTGTTCCAACTATACAAAAAGAATAAAGATCTAACAACAAAATTAATTAGACTCAATGACAACGAAGATGAACCACCGCCACTACTAGACGAAGTTATAAAAGCCATAAAAGAAGTAAAGAATAACAAGAGCCCCCGGAATAGATGAAAAACAGCAGAACTAATTAAGAATGCGGGGGAAAGTGTTGAATACTTCTACAAACTCTGTACAAAATATGGAATAAAAGAAGATGGCCAGAAGACTGGGTAAAATCAAACTTTACTCCCATACCCCAAAAAGGTGACGCACTCCAATGCAACAATAATAGGACAATTGCATTAATAAGTCACAGCAAACAATATTTTGTTGAAAATTATTGCTGAAAGAATGAAGTTGAAGTTAAGAGAGGAAATTGCAGACGAACAAGCAGGTTTTTTGCCCTGGAAAAGGGACCAGAAATCAGATTTTAAATCTAAAAATTTATCAAAAGAGAAAAACAGAGAACATCAAAAAGACCTATACCTGTGTTTTATCGATTATGTGAAAGCTTTTGATACTGTTGATCACGATATCCTCTGGAATAACATGAACGATTTGAAGTTTCCAAAACACATCATCCAACTAATAAAAGCCCCTGTATGAACAAAACAAGCTGCTGTAAGAACCACTTATGGGTTAACAGAATGGTTCGAAGTCAAACCCAAAGGCGTGCGACAGGGTTGCATTCTGTCTCCGCACCTCTTTAACATATATTCTGAAACAATTATGAGAGGTGCTCTAGAAGAATTTTGAAGGAACTGTGGATGTTGGAGGATACAAAATATCAAATCTAAGGTTTCGCCGATGATATAGTTTTGATTGCCAGCAGTATCACTGAACTACAACAACCCACTAGATAAAATTAGAGAAGCAAGCGAAAAGGCTGGCTTGTTTCTTAATGCCAAGAAACTAAGATCATGAAGATTCAAAGATAACCGGCAATGAACAATGATGAACATGTTTCAATCAATGGAATGATTGTGGAAAATGTGAAAGAGTTCACTTATCTTGGAGCTGTTTTAACTAATACATATGATGATCACCGGAGATAAAAAAGAAGAAATTTTCATTGCCAAAAACACCAAAATTGCTCTCAATAACATCTGGAAAGACCGAAGCACGGACAAAGCTGAGGTTATTGAACTCATTAGTTTTCCCAATTGCATCATATGGTTCTGAGTGTTGGGTGCTGAAGTAGATAGACAAGAAAAAGATCAATAGTTTTGAAATGTGGTGTTACAGACGAGTACTGCGTATTAGCTGGACAGAGAAAAGACGAATGATGAAGTGCTGAAAAAAATTTAAATTTGTAAAGACCGGCTGTTGGACATCTTGAACAGGAGGGAAAATTAAAGTTTATTGGTCATGTGATGAGAAGTAAAAGTATTATGAAAACTTGCTGACAGGGATGGTGATAGGAAAAAGAGGAAGAGCAAACCAAAGACAAGACTGAGCGACAAAATCAAAGATATTTGCGGGGTGTCGATGGTACAAGTGGAAAGAAAAGGGGTAAGATCGAGTTTAGTGGCGATGGATGGGGGGAGAGGTCCACGGGTGCTCAAACATGATCATACCGTTATTGATGTTGTTGATATATATATATATATATAATATCCTCACACACACACACACACACACAACCACACACACACACACCACAACACACACCACACAAAACACACACACACAACACACAAAAACACACACACATGCCACACACACACCACACACACACCACACACACATGCCACACACACACCCACACACACACACACACACACACACACACACACACAAAATACACACAAACACACACCCCACACACACACACGCGCGCGCGCGCGCGCGCGCACAAGCACACACATACACATACAAATATAGATATACATTACTGTATTTTATTTTATATATATTATATATATATATATATATATATAATAAAATATATATATATACACATATACACACAAAACACACCCCACACACACACACACACACACACACACAAAACACACATATATATATATATATCATATATATATATATATATAAGAGAGATATAGATAGATATAGATTTTGATATATATATAATATAAATAAATAAATCGAGAAATATTTATTTAAAAATATGTATATGTACATTTGGTATATATATTATATATATATATATATATATATATATATATATATATATATAATATATGTACACACCACACACACCACACACACACACAAAAACACCACACAAAACACACACACCACACACACACACACACACACACACACACACACACACACAACACACCACACAAACATAGATGCGCAGCATATGTATATGCATATGTATATGTATATCTATATATCTATCTATCTGTATGTGGTGGGGTGTTTGTGTGTATTTGTACACACAAACACACACAGCATACATAAATAAATAAATAAATATATATATATATATATATAATATATATATATATATTTAAATATGTATATGTCCATGACATATATATCTAAATATATATGAATATGTTTATACAGAAATATACTTATATACATATTTATATCCGTTTATATATATATATATATATATATATATATATATATATATATATACATATATATATATATATATATATATATATAACGAGAAAGCGTGCTCTCCTGTTCGGTTCCGTTGGCAAATGCGCTGCAATAAATCACACGCTTACCCGACCTGTCCCCCTTTTTCGTCTCAATTTATCACAGCTGTCAGACTGCGTTACTTTTTGCCACCATATCTCCCCTTTCGCTTAGTCTTCTCTTACCTGCTTGCTTATCTGCCGGCCACTTTTCCTCCTCTGTCTGGCTCTACCTATGTTGTTCCTACTTACTTCTGTCTCTTTGTGCTTCATCAAGGTTGCGTGCCACGCTGCTCTTTGTTATTCATCCTAATTTTCAATAAATATTTCCTCCTTCTCTTTCTCTCTTCCTCTCTCGTCTCTCCTTTTCTCTGTTTGCTTGCCTGCCATTTTGTAATTTGTCTGTCATTGCCTCTCTTTCTTCCTTTCTCTATATCTTCCTTTTCTCTGTTGACTGGTCTGTATGGCTGCCATTTTATCTGCATGTCAGTCTGAGTGTCTGTCTGTCAGTAGGACTTTTTTTTTCCTTTGTTACTTCCCCATCTCTTTACCTTTATTTATCTATCTACTCATCCCTCCATCAATATTTATCTGTCTATCTAACTGAATATATATGTTAGTCTCCCTCTTCCATTTATTCCGATTTCACGGTATTTGTAAAATTGGAAAATTAAAACAACGCTTGGGAATGCAAGCCTTGATTACAGTTTACACTACAAACAGTCCTAACAAATAAGGGTTTAGTCGATGTGTAGAAAGAAGACCGTGATCAACAGAAAATGTTACTTCCTACAATGTGGCCACGTGTTTCTTCTCTGTTGCACGTGCGCCACACTTTACGTGTAAAAAATACACACGCACGCAAACACACACACTACAAAAAAGTGCAATGTACACGGGGGTTTCACGACAGCCAATAGTCATGTTGCTTGTACATGCCACGCGCAGGCACTCAAGATTCCGAGAGCGCAAGCGCACAGATACACACGTACATATACACCTAGAAGCATATGCAGGGACGCTCACACTCAGACTCCTTTACATTTGTATACAAACAAATTGACAGTCATGCATGCAGTGATTAACATCATCATTTAAGAAGAAATACTCAAAAAATAAGTCTTAGTCCTGAAAAGGCAGGATCAGTGAGTATCATAAAATACATTAATAGTCTACTAGAAAAATGGGTTTGGAGAAGCAACGAATCCGCGGGAGGTTTAACCATAGAAGTTGTGGGACACATATGTACCCAGCTATACCATTGGCACCAGTTGCTTATGGAAATCATGTCCACTGTCATGTTGAAGTTCTATTAAGGCTAGTTAAGACCTTGTATACAAAATAACCAAATTTGTATTTGAGATTCCCGTCTTGATAGATTTCTTCCAGCATATGTGCTGGTTGTCAGAACAAGGATCGTCTGATCTAATCAGGCGAGTAAAGGTTCTTTATGCACAAAAAATATTCATTCAGTGCCGAGGGAAAAGAACAGACAAAGGCGTTTAGAAAATAACTGTGACATATATCTGTCAATCAACAAAAACATAAAAAATCCAAGGTAAGCGAAAGATAAAATTCTCAGTGATGGAACGCCTGATAGCATAAATGATTTCTACAAAAGAGATTTTTCTTTTTCCACAAAAGTAATTACAATATGTGTGTGTGAATATGTATACACAATTATGTCTGTGATCCCCGTCCGTCAATTCTCTTCACATTTTCTGGAAATATATTCCATTTGACTGTGGATTTTTGGTGTAAAATGGGCATCTTACGTAAATATCAAAGAATAGCATACACATACGCGCGCGCGCATCCCTGAGAATCCTACTCTAACTGTTATTATCATTATTGTGATCATCATCATCATCTTTTTCATTATCATTAATATTATTTTCATTATTATTATTATTGTCATTATCATTATCATTATCATTATTATTATCATTATTTTATTATTATTATTATATTTTTATTATTATTATTATCATTACTATTATTATTATTGTTATTATTATTATTTTTTATTATTATTATCTCATCATCATCATCATCATCATCATCATCATCATCATCATCAACATCATCATCATCATCATCATCATCATCATCATCATCATCATCATCATCATCATCATCATTATAAGGGTTATCATCATCTTCATCATTATCATCATTATATTATCATTATTATTAGGATTATTATAATTACCATTCTTCTTCGAATCAAACACAATGCATTGAATAGTCAGACCGTCAGTTTAGGCACATATTACTTACACGACTACTCCAAGCGGGAGAAGAAAGTAGGCCGCGAAGGGGAAAGGAAGGGTGAGACGAGAGAGAAGAGAGGGAGAAAGGCAGGGAAGGCTTAAGGGGAAAAGGGAGATAGGGAAAGGAAAGGAGGCCAAACGGAGTGGACTTAAAGATGAATGGAAGATGGTTGAGGGAGAAAAGGAGAGAGCTCTGAGAAAACTGGGATGAGAGAGGGATAATGGATAAGGGAGGAAGAGGAGGGAAGGGGGGGCGTACATAGGGCTTAAATAGGAGAGGAGAAGTGGATTTAAGAAACTTTGGAAGTGAAAGGAGGTAGTAAGGCAAGGTAGAGGGAGAGAGAAGTACCTCGTTTATCTATTTTTGTTCCGTGGAACTTCTACGGGTCCCGCTAGGACGCACGCACGCACGCAGGCGGCGCGCACACACACACACACACAATACAATGATATCAGTGACCTAACTCACGGGGTTGGTTAGGTCGTTAAGGTTGGGTTAGGTGGTTTACTGTGTCAGAATTCACTTGCGACTAAAATGATTTAGATGAAAAGTGTCCAAAAATTGTTTATAAGACACCGATTTTTTCCTTTCCATATAATAGGGCTGGAGAAGTGGAGCCGCCTTTCTTATTATTTCATCTTTTGATTTCTTCATATATTATTGTTTCTGTGTGGAGGGGTCGTCTAATCCGGCGTATATAGGCCTGAATTATAGTTATGAATTTTGGGGGTTGACCTATGCGTCTGATCGACTTGTACGCCGGTATATACGGTGTGTATGTATGTATGTATGTATTAAAGATCTTATAGCTAAAAATGACCAACTTCAGCCTTATCCATAAGAAATGCTGTACTTAGTCTAGCCCTCTGGTGGCCATAACGTGACAATACTACTGACCTCACGGAATGTTGTCATGACATGTCAACACGTGGTAAATAATTTCTCGTCTGCTATACATTATATATTCTGCTAGTGTTTAACGTCTCCTGATCTTTAAAATGAACATAAATGTTCAGTATTGTGCAGATAAAACTATAGCCAACCTGATGTTATTCATGTAATTGCAAATGATATTTGGGAAAGGAATTATTTCTAAGTTATAAAGGAAATATATGCTCAATTTCAGATTTATTTGTAAGTATACATAAAGGATCATTTGAAAATAAAAGCATATGTAAAACTTATATTTATATTTTATTTCTTATTCTTCTTTCACCATGCCTAGAAATTTTTATTTTATTTTACTTTTGACATGTAACCTAACACTTGTTTTCGTCCTCTTAAATCTTTATCATCAAACGAAGCGCTTGTGCAACAGTTGGTTTAGAATATCCATAATTCCCAATCCTTTTTCCACCTTTTGATCATTTAAATATTCTTCTAATAGGGGATTTCATTCAACACATAAACACTCACGATCACTCGTCTCAAAATTGTTTCTAAGTGTGCTTACCCACGAGTTTCTAACTTCTTGTAATTTTTTTTCACCGTTCTGCCCTCTGCTCGTCCTTGCGAACTAAATGCCGTTGTTATTCCTTGAGCGCAAATGCACCGTCTCTGAAATCATGGTGTATATCACTGAAAATTGAATGTAAATGATTAGGCTCTTTATCTGTTACATTGATGATTCGAGCCTTACCAGATACTATTCTACACAAGCAAAGTGCAGCAGTTCCTAGTTTTCATATTATGTACTGATATTACCCATATCATTATTAATATCACTACATGTTATTTAAATATATAAGAGTTTCAGCCATCTGCCATAGTATAAGGAAACTGAATACACCTCTTGTTGTGTAGACACTGGTTGAGTGTTCTTCCAACTCAGCTCAGACTCCAAGCATGTAGATATGATCTATGCACTCCGGAAAATAAATGTAGTTCATTTAACTGATCGATTTTGAAAGGTTTGACATGGATTTTCATAAATTAAAGAAATGAAAAAATAATCAAACTAACGTGATACAACTAAAATGAACTTATATAAATATCTCGATGTATAGACAAAAATCCCGATAAAGATGCTCTTATTAGCAAAATTTGAGTGTCTGGATGACGCCGGCATCGATGATGGTATTAGCAGTTGTAGTCACAGCAGTATACATAGTGGCGGCTGCACCTTGCAACTCTCCCTCCTAAGCTGTAATATCAATCATTGCATTATACCACAGAATACTTGTGCATGGTCTGCAAAAAAATGAAATCTTTGAAACAGTAATATGTAGCATAGCTTATACTTCATTTATTTGCTGAATAATCGCCACAACTAATATGACGAACCCTATTAATAGTACACAGAATTCACCAGGCGTGGAGATGTGGATTCAATAGAAACCGGTCTCAAAATGTCTCAACATATCTTGTAGGTGTTAGCTGCTGTCCAGTTGACAATTTTCCATCATACTTAGCATCTGTAAAATAAATTCGTTTGAGCGAATTTCGAAGTAGGAGTTCTTGGACAGCGGGCAGTTGGCTGTGAGGATGCCAAGAGCCATTGACGGTCATACATATAGTGGAAATGGGTGTAGCCTTCTCAGACCGAATATGCATGTCCTTGTCTCACCTATATGCACTAAAAAGTATTGGCGGAGGATTGCGACGTAGGTTTTGTTATTCTCCTAAAGGATACTAATATTTTTAACAAAAAGTAATTATGCATACTGTTTATGCAATAATTATATGCTCTTAAATCATAATATTAATGCTTTAATTGTTTATATAATATTTATAGTTTTAATTCATATTTAAAAGTCCTTATTTATTGATAGGTTTTTAAATCTTTTAAAAACTTTAACATTTAATTCCACATTGTATTCGCCGCTAATGACCTGTTGACGTGGCAGATAGTTTCATTTAATCCATCAATCAAATTCGGGACATCTGTCCTCTGCTCAGAAGGATTACAGACTGTCAACCTATTTTTAGGCATATGAAAAACGACCCACAGCCCCTTTTAGTTTTCAGTGTATATGACCAAACACTTGAATGGTGCTCTCAAAGACGGAGAGAGACAAAACGTTACATTATAGGAGGAAATAGATGAACATCAGCATCCAGAGTGTTTTAATTAAGTAAGAATTATACATACATACTAAACTTTCGTCTACCAAGTCAAGCGATGTAGTATCCCCATAGCAACAGCGCCATTGTCGTTCTTTATGATAGTCTCAAAATGCAGTTGTCAACCTAAAAATCTTTAAAGTGTCTTGTCTTTTCCTTTCTTCTTACGACTGTATTACAACAATTAAAATGGACTTCAAAACCAAAATGATTTTAAACACGAACAAGCTGTCGCTTTCTCTTATAGGTTCTTTATTATAAGTTCTACATCACTCGATATAATAAGTTTTCTACAGGTAATGGTTTTTTTAATAATAAAAAAACGAAAACATTAATTGCCAAATAATGGGATTGCATCAAGGATTCCCCGTGGCCTCTGCAAAAAGGTGCTTTGCGCTCCAGCAAAGGCCAACATCTCCACACCAAGAAAATTCTTGCAAGACAAAACTTGTACTGTTTTTTTTTCTATGGCAACAAATCGCCAGAGAGGTCTATTAGCATAATCTTTTCAGCATATATTTACTGGGGATTACTGGTATATACTGAGTTGATAACTGGAGTCACTGAATGTACACTGACCCTATTGATTTACTTTCTGCTTGGTGTTTCCCCTTTCTATACAAGTGACCACAAAGTAATCTTTATTGATTATTGATTGGCGGCCGGTACCATGCTTCTTATTTTTTAAAATATGTGAATTAGGGGGTTAAGTATAGTATGATAAACAGAACGATCATTAGAAAATAGTATTCATTATATTCTTTCAATAATCTACTGTAGTCTACACAATAAAAACTGTCATAACTCTTCATTTAGTTCACTAATTTTTAAAGCACTTCAGTAGAAAGAAATATGAAGTCATTTCAAGTACTATACAGAACAGTTATGGGAAACTGAATAGAATGATGACATGAATTGGAAAAAAAATATGGCCCTATCCATACGCTAGACAGGATAAAGCTAACTGAAATGAGGCTGGATTTTGTGTGAGGAAAAAAAGCCCCTCTTACAATCCACAAGGTACTATATGTACTAACAGTATTAGACTCCTGAAATATATCAAAATATGGAATGTCTGCTAGATTTTATACACCTTCTGTCAGTCACTGAAAATTTGTTGTCGGAGGCAATTTTTATACTTCGAAATAACTTTTTTCCCGCTGATATCACATGAGGCGATTTTTATTATGAACTATTTGTGGAAGAGGGAATGCAACCCAATATCTTTATATAAATAAATATGATGCCAATTTGAGTTTTTTTTTTGATAACTATGACTTATAGGTGTTATATACTATACTAACCCTAACCACAAACACATTTAGCAAACGTTTAGAATTGCACTGTCAGAATGATTGAAAGTAATCCTATATAATAAATGTAGCCCGATATTGAAGGTTATGAAATGGAGGTGTCTGATCTGCGAAAAGAGTAATGACTCTTATTTTTAATGTCTCATGCCTACTTTGCATTTTCGTCATAGGCGTTTGGTATGTTATAGTATGATTCCTGTTTACTTGTCTAAGTTGAATTAACATTTAGTTTGGGGTATTGCAACTGAGTCTTACCTTTCACGGTGTTTTCGAATGGGAGAAAATGAAGGTTTCGTCTTCTCTTTCCGTTTGCACAATATGAAAGACAGCAGCAAATACTCCCACCGCCTCTGCTCTTGCTTGAAATCCGCATCCACCACCTGATGCGTACATTATATATTAGGACATAAAATGTTATTTTTACCGTGTGCATCTGCATATGTTTGAATTCTCAAAAGCTCGATTTTGATTTATTAAATGAATATCATAATCTCCGGATTGGTTGATTGTTTTATTTTACGGCCACCAAAGTCCACTAATGACCTGGTGGGTATGCTGCACACCTTTAGTTATAGGACCTTTGATATATATATATATATATATATATATATATATATATATATATATATATATATATATATATATATATATATATATTTATATATATATAATGTATGTACATGTGTGTGTGTGTATGTATGTATTTGGACCGTATTCATGTTGACAAATGTGGAAAAGGTTTGAAAGAGAAGGAATATCTCCACAATACAGATATATAAAGATATTCATTCTCATCCATACCTTCTCTACATGTATGTAATGAGCTATCCATCCAGCTACAAATATATATATATATTATATATATATATATAATATATATATATATATATATATATATATATATATATATTGTGGTTACTGATAAACACACAAGTCAATTCAACTCTTTATTTAAGGAGCTTACAAAGTTGTTCAGTAACCAGAGTCTAGCCGATGAGTGTGTTGTAATCCTGAATTCCGCGGCTTAAATGGGCCAGCCGCGATGTGTACTCTCAGGTAAGGTCCGGGAAGCTTCGCAGTGATTGGCGGAAGCAGAATCACCAAACAGCATAAGCCACCATCGTGTGCGCGAGCTCGTCGCGAGGTGGTCACCACAGCACTCCCCCTTACAGTGTAGTGGTCACGAAACGAACCTTCGAAATTTTACTTTATTCTTGGAGATGCGCTGGCTTCACAGTGTCGATTCTGACGATGTCATTTAGCGGACGCCGGATAGTGATAGTTTTACCGTCCCGCTTGATGACAGAGGAGAGGAGCAGAGGAGCAGCTTTGTGAGTCAGCCGGCAAAGAACGTGTGAGCAATCTTCAAGGTCACAGGGTAAGTAAATGTCTCGTTGCCATGAAGGTCTAGTAGTACGAGAGTAAATGTGGGTCATGCGGTCACGGAGTTGTCTTCTGAATGCTCCGGAAGGCTATGGTGGATCTGTAAACCATCTCAGCTGGGGTGCACTGAAGGTCTGTTTGAAAGTATGTGCAGGAGCACTAAGGGTAACTGGTCCACTCAGTGATGAGTGGAGGATGAAACTGTGAGGGCCTCTTTCAATGGTGGTGCAGGCGCTCCACCATGCCATGGTCCTTTCTGTACTTCGAGCTGAGAAAAGCATCGGCTGCCTCCAGAGCTTGGACTCCAACTGACGGTCGTTCCATAGCGTGATATCCAGGTGGCGATGAAGGTCTTGGCAATGGTGGCGGCGGTGATATCCTGGATGGGGGTGTTTCAGGCTACCTGGTAAACCGGTCAAGCATCGCCAGGACTAGGTGTAACCCTGGTCAGCTGGAGGGGACCAACCACATCGAGGTGTACATGAAACAGCCGTCTGGTACAAGGAACACCTGCGGGGAGGACTTACTGTGCCAGTAAAACTTTATTGCACTGGCCCTTGATACAGGTGCGGCACCACTGCAGGGCGTCTCTGTTGGTTCCAGGCCACACGACTTTGCTGTGGATGGGGTCCTGAGTTGCAAGGATTCCTCGATGAGCATGGGAAGCCTCGAAAAACTGCCGGTGGAGTGATGGAGGGATGTAAGGACGAGGTTGCCCCATCAAGGTGTCCTGAGAGTCTTGAAGCTGTACCTGTCCTAGCTGAAGCTGGAAAGAGAGGTGTCCTGTTGCTGCTCCCTGCGAATCAGATGATAATCGATAGGGCTGTTGCTGGCACTTACCATGGCTATCGGTATTCTGGATATTCTGGATTGTTGTACCTCGGATGTGGGCCCTAGGTCAGTGGTGAACTGAGTCACAAAATCCAGGTGCCTTTCTTTGTGTGGGGACTGACATTGGCTCCTGTTGTGCAGGGTGAAGGTGAAGGACTTGTGGTCCGTCAAGATGTGGAAGTTTTTCCCCTCAATGAATGTCCAGAAATGCTTGATGGCAGTGTAGACTGCAAAGAACTCCTTGCAAAAAACGCTGTACCGATTTTGCTGTGGGCTGAGCGTCTGTGAAAAACACCAGGGGTTGCCAACCATTACCTGGATCTTGCGGCAGAATGGCTCCCATGGCGGTGTCCGAGGCGTCTACATCTATGAGCCTCGCCTCCGACTGTGGGTGGTAGAGGAGGGTCGCTGAGCTAAGGCATCTTTGCTGGCCTTGAAAGCTTCACTCGCCTCAGGGGTCCAGGTAATATCTCTGCCACGTTCTGACCGAGATGAATGAGGGCACTGTAGGGAACCAGTAAGAGTGCATACCTGGGAAAAAACCTTCTGAAGAAATTTATCATACCAAGGTACTTCTGAAGCTGTCTCTTTGTTGTTGGTCGAGGGAACTGCCTGGTGCTGCTGACCTTTTCCTGAGCCGGAGTGATGCCATTAGCTGTAATGGTGTGATCTAGAAAAGTAAGAGAGGTGACTCCGAAAAACTCTTACCAGGGAGGATGACAACTCCGACTTTCTGCAGGCAGTCAAGCAGGGCATAGAGGTGTTGCTTGTGCTTCTCTCTGCTGCTTCTAGTGATGAGAATGTTGTCAATGTAGACGAAAGCGCCCTGTAGTCCACGGGGCTGATGGTAAGCTCTAACGAGGTCGATTTTGGAGAAAATCATGCACCCTGAGAGTTTGCATGTGAAGGAATAGAGGTGTGAGAGGGAGTAGCAGTCCGGAGTGGTAAATGTGTTGAGATGGTGATAAATACCACAAGGGCGCTAATCGCCGTCCTTCCGTACTAGGTGCAGGGAGGATGCCCACTGGCTGCTTGAGGGGCATATGATTCTGAACTCTTTCATGTGATCGCACTCTGCATTGGTGATGTGGAAATGGTCTGGAGCAAGGGGCCCACAATGGGAGTAGACTGGAGGTCCAATCGTGACGATGTGGTGGGTGACAGTGTGGGGTGGGTCATTGCAAAGTTGATGGGTTTTGTCAGTGCTGGAAACTCACGAAGCATAGCTCTATAAGCACATTGGTTGGACAGCACTGTATATATGTGGGGGACACATACCAGGGCCAGTGAGGCATAGGTGTGGGCCCCTGACTGGTGCATGAGAGACTTCCGCCTAAATTCCACCATAAATCAAGGAAGTCTGCTCTGAGAATTAGCTACTGTACATCACCAGGAATAACCATGTCAGTTTCGAGTGCGGGGCACAGCTGAAAAGGAGTGTCATG
>NW_023658131.1:7500-15000 GCF_015228065.2 Penaeus monodon
TCGACCCTGTTTTCCCCCCCTCAAAACCCGTGTCCACTGCTCCTCTTCGGAAAACCATGCCACCCGTAACCGAAATATTTGACATGGAGGCCTCCAACTGACTGCGTTTGAACGTCGGATCTTTTTGAAAAGACGCATGTACAAGGGCAATTAGAAAACAAAAAGAGGCTGTACATTTAACGGGGACAATTTAGGCTGTGGCAATAACGGGACAACTAGGTGTGGGAATAAGGGGGACAAAAGAGGGGGTGCTAACGGGGAAAAACTGAGGCTGTGGCAATAAAGAGACAACTGAGGATGTGGCAATAACGGAACAATGAGGGTGTGGCAAAACGAACCCCCTGAGGGTGTGGCAAAAACGGGACAAATGAGGCTTGGCAATAACGGAACAAATGAGGCTGTGGCAAAACGGACAACTGAGCTGTGCATTAAGGGGAAAAACTGGGCGTGCAATAACGGAGACAACTGAGGTGGCAATAAGGGGACAACTGAGGCTGTGCAAAAACGGATACAACGGGCTGTGCTTAACGGGGTAACTAGGCTTGGCAATAAAGGACAACTGAGGCTTGGAATTACGGGTACAACTGAGGGTGTGACATACGGAACCAACTGAGCTGTGCATTAACGGAGACACTGACTGTGAAATAAAGGGGAAAAACCCGAGGCTTTTACATTTAAAGGGGACACTAGGCTGTGGGAAAAACGACAAATGAGCTGTGACATTAAAGGACAAAGAGGGTGTGGCATAACGGGGCAACTGAGGGGTTTGACATTAACGAACAACTGGGCTGTGGGAATAAGGAGACAACTGAGGTGTGCATTAACGAGAAACCCCGAGGGTGTGGCAAAAACGGAGACAACTGAGGCTTTTGACATTAAAGGAGACAACTGAGGGTGTGAATTAACGGAACAACTGAGGCTTTCATAACGGAACAAAGAGGCTGTGGCAATAACGGACCCTAGGGGGTGACATTAACGGAACAACTGAGGCTGTGGCATAACGGGACAACTGAGGCGGGCAAAAGGGGGTAGCTGCAGAGACAAAGGGGCTGAAAAAACCAAAAACAACAAAGAAAAGTTCCAACAAACCACAAGGTTACTTCCCCTTTCATCGAAGGGCTTTTTCGACAAAGGCCCCTTCTTCAAATAGCTTGCAATTTTAAATTTTATGTTACAAAAGACAAATCTTTTCCATCGATACTCCCCCGAAATTTTGGGAAAGGGAAACCCGCAACATAACTTGGGAACTGGCGGGGGCATGCGGACCATGAGGTTGGGGGATACACCCCTGGGGTGGTAGGGGGGGCGGTCAATGATTTTTTGTGGGGCCCTTTGGGCACAGTGTTTGCCAAAACGATCAATTTGGGTTTTTGCAAAACCTACCGAAAGCTTGGCGGGGGGTGGACAACGGGGGTTCCTAACCCCGGGTCCTAGACTGTTGATAGAAATTACGAGGGTCAAAAGGCTAACAATTGGGGCTTGAAATCGGAGGGAAACCCCTTTGTTGTCAAACCCAAAAGTGTTTTTTGGATATTAGGTTTTAATTGGGCATGAAGTTTAATGTTTGTTTGCGCGGATACAAACGAACACGCAGAAGAGAGTAAGTATACACATGTTTGTTGACAGAAAAGCTTGCGTCAGTGCATCCTGATGACCCGGACTTGGGTGCTGCGAAGGTGTTCTTTGATGGCTGTCTGCGGACGAGCAACCAGGGTGTGTTAGAACGACTGAGCGATAGCATGAAAGTCTTCTCGGCTCTTGAGTCCCTGTGCAACGCGAGCAGCGGCTCGGGCACTTTCGACCTGACCGAAACCTTGACTACGATGATGAAGATGCATTTGTAAGTAAAAAAAGCGAGAGGAGCTTGATAGCACTTCTGGTAACGTTGTATATTTGATTGATCGTATTCCTGCACAAAGCAATACGCCTTACTGCTTGCTTCCACCAGCACTCCACTCTTCGACCTGACGTTAGACGTGGATGGTGAAGATCCAGACAATTTCATTCTCCGGCTTTCGCTGCCGACGTTCACTTCACCTTTCGGCGAGAATCTGGCGCACACGGTTTGTGTCGGGGAATACCATTCCGAGCTGGCAGCCGCCAAACAGCGAGGCGGGTGTTCGACTTGGACGAACAGTACGACAAGTACAACGAGTGTATAGTGAGTAGTGATTAATTCTTGAATGATATGGCTGAAGTGATGAATGGTTGATACTAACTAATGTGTCCACGAGTGGATAAACACTTACAGTGTTTCTCCTACAGAGAAGAGGCAAAGGCTCGAATGCTCGCTACATGAAAATGAAGGAAATGGTGAAGAACATGGACCTAATAGGCAATCATACTGAAGTTAACATGACGCAAAGGCTGAATCAAGTCATAATCGACTTGGATTTCTTCATTCAGCCAATTGTGCAGGCTAGTAATGATGTCTGATGGTGATATATTCAAATGAAGATAGCCTGCATAGAAGACATAACCTTTTGTATTTCATCCGTGCCTTGCACTGTACCTATTAGTTTTCTATTGATTTCTTTACAGGAATTTCCCGAGAAGTCAACATTCCGCCTGCATAATTTGGAAAAGAAGTACGATACAATGTCTTTGGCTGAGTTGATGGCTCTGGATGGATTCAGCGAGAACGTGAGATTTGGGCAGTGCACATAGTCCTATACACACACAATCATGCAGGAACTCGCACACTCGTGCATACGAACACAAGCACTTATCTAGACCTTACAACCTTATATACAGACGACCCATCCATACACAACATTCAGAAGAACAAAAACATAATCCCCACACTAACCCACACAGACATGTACATTTGATATATACACAACCTATTGAGATAATGGAGGATAACTGAGGAGCCAAAGCTCGTTATAACCCCTCCCCTGTCTGGTTCTGAAACGCCTCAGATCGACTGGCATAAACTCGTATCCGATCTGCTGGCATCAGGGGTCGACCCCAAGAGCATTAAGGTGCGGGTTTTTACTTCAAGATCGACTGCAGAAAATCATCGAGCACGTAACAAAAATATTTACGAGTAGGTTCAACATCCGTCGACGAATGTCGGGAAACGAGTAGTGCTTCGCAGTAGAAGGATATGAAAATGCAGTACACTATAATGACTTAGCTGAGATGTGAAGCGTGAAAAATATTATTCAAGCTTTGGGTGGAGACAAAAATAATATTCCAGTCTTACTGACCTTCGGGGCATCGAAAATTCATGCCATGTTCATGATGCTTTGGAGTGAACAGCTGTATAACGACTTCGGGACCCCTCGGGTTGCCATGGGCTCTCCCCGATTACGCCTCCGCATTTTGAAGAATCTGATGCACGACTTCTCGTCTTAAACCCGTATCTTGATGCCTTGGGAGCCAATCTCGACGAGATCAGCAGCAGGTGGCGTGGCCCTTCCTCCTCGTATCAGTAACTGAAACATAAACCAAAGTTTTCTTTTTTTATTTACCTTTTTATACATGTAAACCTTTTGACACATCCATGAGTCAGGCGGCGAGGCAAACGAGCAAGCAACCAAAGCAAAAATAAGAAAGACATTCATTACAGAACAAATTGTTGCAACTGAAACATCTCCCTACCTTTGAGAATCCAGGTTGACTATTATCATTTTGTATTGTACTAAACGTTTCCCGATCAACACGATGGTCCGGGTGACGAAGAAGACGGCCGAAGAGCAGCTGAGGCGAGCCATCCTTCCTCGCCCGACAACTTACTCATCGAAAGCTGCGCAAATGACCGGCGAGACGATGGACCTCGAGACCTCGAAAAACATCCTGGCGCACAGCAGGACGGGGGTAAGAGCATCAGCAACTACATACAGAGACTCTGACCCGGGTTTTTCCCAACCTTTTCTATTTTGGCGTCCCCCCGACCAGTATATGTAATCATTGTCTGTCATCTTTTCGGATTCAGCTATTGCTAGTAGTAGTAGTAATAACAATAAAAAACAATAATGATAATAATAATAATAATAATATGAAAAAAATGATATGATAGTATAATGATAATAATAAATAAAGTATAATGTAGTTAATAATAAATAATTAATGGTGACAAAGATAATAATAAAATAATACCAAATGATATAAAAGTCATGATAATGATTAGGATGATAATAAAGTAAGTAATGATAATGATATGGTAGATAATAAATATTATTGATAATACTAACAACCATCATATAATGATTATATGATACAGTGGGCAATAATGATAACATAAAAATAATAGTACTAATAATGAGTGAATGGCACGATGTAATGACGTTATAGATATAATAATGATTTAACATAAGCAATAATAAACATATGATTATAATACTAGTGATAATGATGATTGATGATGATGATCATAGTTATAATAATATATAATAATATATAATAATATAACAAAAATTATTATTATTATGACTAGCATTATTATTAGTATGATAATGATATGATAATAATTTTATGTAATGATAATGATGACGATAAGTTATGATAAAATAAAATCTACTACTGCTGTAATACTACTACTAATGTGACGATTATAATATTGATGATAATGAATCCTCGATATGTAATTGATAATAACAATAATGTATTAACAATAATAATATGATAATATATAATTATTAGAAATAATGGTAATATAATAACAATGATATCAATAATGGTATTCACAGTTAATAAGGGGGATACATAACATATTGGTAAAAAAATAAAGTCTAATAAATGATAATGCCAAACAATAATGACATTATAGAAATGATTACATAATGTAGATATACTACTACTGCTACACCTATTAATATTATAACAGTGATAATACTACTAATAAATGATACTACTACTAAGCCCTACTATGACTAATACTAAGTAATAATGCTAAACATACTACCATCAATGCAATCGTTCTTTTTAGTCATTTCTCCATATCTTTAAAAATGAAACAACCTGTCTTATTCTCATTGCAGGTGATAGTACAGGAACTTCATTTGAGACTGCCGTACACTCTTGTTACGGACAGAGCTCGTATATAGTAGTATAAAGAGGACCCTCCAATCCTGAAGTTTGTAAGTTTTTCTGCGCAGTGTTTGTTTAAGAATGCGTTATTATTATTGTTATATTTTTTTACTCTTGTTTTATTGTTATTGTTATCGCTATCATGATCATAACTATTATAATTTAATATTGTTATTATCAACTTTAACGTCATCATTATAAGTAGCATTATTCTTGTATTTTCTATGAGTTATATTATTGTTAACGTCATATAAGTATCATTATTATTATTATTATATATTATGATTATGATTATACAGACGCATCATCATTAAGTCATCATTTTATTGCCATCATCATCGTTATTGTCATTACCAGTTTCTTATTATCATAGGCGATTAACTATTTTTTTCCTTATTGTATATAATTTCTAAGATATGCCTTCTAATACACACCACACACACACAAACACACGCACACACACACACACACACACACACATATATATATATATATATATATATAATATATATATATAATATATCTATATATAATAGTTAAATGCTTAATAATTTTGTGACAGGTTTATTGTTTCATTTCGGTAATCGACACAACCGTTTTCAATGGATTTCCATTTGACTGATATACGACCTTTCATTCCTTTTGCCTAAGCTTTTGGTAAAGGTATTTATTCACAATTCATCGAGGTGAAGATGGTAAATTCGCTGTCACGGTGAACATTTCCAATTCTGCCGCCAAATGCGATCTTTGTTCAGGACTCGTGCTCACGGCCTTGGCTGCTAAGTATTTATTTTTCAGCAAAGAAAGTTCACTGTCGCCGCGTGTTAACAGACCTTTTCAAACATCGTGTAAATAAGCAGGGCAATCTGTAAGGTCAGTTTTGGGCTTAAGCGACTTAAAAGATGTCCATGCGATCGTTTTTTAAGCAACCATCTCGTTGCAGGTGAATCAGTCTCCTTCTACTACAAAAGTTACGGTACCTCGTCTACGCCTAGAACAAATTCTGTGAGGTTTGAACTACACTCATTTTGAGTAAAATAACAAGTATAGATAAAGTAAGTCTTAAACAAACTATGCATATTTGTGATTTCATAATCTGAACCCACAACGTTATTTCCGCCACTTTCTGATTGAATTTTCACTTGCAGTGATCCCGTACGGTGCCATGGGCAGCCCCGCTCTTCTAATGGCGACCGATGTCCCCATTATGTCAACTTCAGCTGGCATTGGTCACTGATCGCACACGAGCTCATGCACAGCTTTGACGGCCAGGTGATCACCGATCCCCTTTTAGCACATTCAACACAATAGAGTTGGGCTTACCGATAAAATAACGCATACATCGTTTTACTAAAAGAAAAAACATCGCCTTTTTGTGATAACAGAATATCTACAGTGACTACCTCTTGTATCAGATCATCTGAATTCTAATTTTCGGTGAAACAGTAAGAGAAAATGGTACAGAATTATATGCTAATTCCTCACCACAGCACCCTGCCATTTTTCCATCACACTTTCTTTATAATTACTTCCCCACGACCATCACCCTGCGTCCTCCACCACACCACCACCCTGCGTTCCTCCACCACACTGCACCCTGCCCGTTCCTCTACCAAACAGCCTGCTGCCAGTCGTTCTTATCCATCACCTGTCATGAGGTCATCTTTCCCAGTGCTACGCTGCCCATCACATCCATGCGTAAATATCGACCAAAAATTCAAGTCATTGCTAATCACAGTTTCTTTCCTATAGTAAACAAATGGGTTCAAAGAGATCTGGGTCTATTATGCATAACTTTTATCATGACATATAAATCACAATCCCCCCCTCCCTCTCGGTGGGAAAATGCCGAAATGGGAGCTGTGCGCACATTCGTATTTAGCACTAGGTCATATAATTAAAGCTTACTTTTTTTGTTATATTATATAATAATGTATCGGTTTGTAATTCTAAATCCTTGCAAATGTAAGGAAACGACTGTAAAAGCTCGTAGGTAGATGAAAAATCGTGCACTTTCAGCGGTATATTGGAATGGTTATTTTGCTGACATGTGAACTTAAAATGGGACCGTTCTCCGTAGCTATCTAATACGACGGCGAAAGAAAAACCAGACAAGATATCAGAGAAGCCCCATCTTATTGTTGCGTCATACATGAGTGTCTGTCAGAAAAACTCATTTATTTTAATACAACTGGTCTTGACATAACTTTACGTCAGTCTACTAGCTTTTAGCTTGCTTAAGGTGCATAAGCAATGCTTATAAACATTTTCCATACACATAAATGGGGAACAATTCCAATACTGGAAATGATTTTAAGTAAAGTAGACAAGTTTACCTATGTTCACGAAAAGAGAATTTACGTAGAGTTTATGCGAGCGTGTGTGAAGTTCCGTTTTTCCTTCTACAGCTGCCTCACCGCCTTGCCCTCACGACGCTCGCGGACTCCGCGTGCCACGGCAGACTGG
>NW_023658131.1:22500-27500 GCF_015228065.2 Penaeus monodon
CCTTTTCCTCTTTCTCTTTCTCTTTCTCCTCTTTTCCCCTTTTCTCTCTCTTTTTTCTCCTTTTTTCCCTCTCTTTCTCTCTCTCTTCCATCCTTCTCTCTTTCCTCTCTCTCCTTTCTCTCTTCCTTTCTCTTCTTCCTCTCTCCCTTTCTCTCTCTCTCTTCTTCCTTTCTCTCTTCCTTCTCTCTCTTTTTTTTCTCTCTCTCTCTCTCTCCTTCTCTCCCCCTCTCCTCCCTCTCCTTCCCCCTCTCTCTCTCTCTCCTTCTCCCTCCCTCTCCTTTCCCCTCTCTCCCTCCCTCTCTCTTCCCTCCCTCTTCTCTCCCTCTCTCTCTCTCTCTCTCTCTTTTCCTTTTTTCTTTTCTCTCTCTCTTTCTCTCTCTCTCTTTCTCACTCTCTTTCTGTCTCTGTCTCTCTCTCTCTTTCTTTCTCTCTCTTTTTCTATCTCTCGCTTTATCTCTGAGATCGGGCGCCCATGAACATAGGCTTACTCTCTCTCTCTCTCTCTCTCTCTCCCCTCTCTCTCTCTCTCTCATTCTCTCTTCCCTTTTTGTTCTCTTAATTCTCTTTGCATTTGATTCCTCTCTTTTTTGTCTACCCTTTTTCTCCTCTTCTCTCTTTCTCTTCTTTTTTTCCCCTCCCTCCCTTCTCCCCTTTCTCCTGCCCTTTCTCTTTCTGTTTTCTCTCTCTCCTCTCTCTCTCCTCTCCCTCTCTCTCTCTTCTCTCTCTCCTCTCTCTCTCTTCTCTCTTTTCTCTCTCCTCTCTCGTCTCGTTTTTCTTCTCTTCTCTCTCTACTATCTTCTATTTATCTATCTGTGTTTTGTTTATTTTCCCTTTTAATATATATTTTAATAAAATATATATAATATATATAAAAATATATATATATATAATATTATATTATGTATATATAACACCACACGCACACCAAACACACACCACACATACACACACCACACCACAAACAAAACCCACAACAACAAAAACACTTAAAAATTATAATAAAATATATATATATAATATATAATATATTATATATTAATTACATTATTTTATAATTTATTATATCTTTTGTGTGTGGTGGTTGTGGGGGTTGGTCTGTGTGTGTGTGTGTATGCATTATATTTGGAATTCAATATATGTATATATATATAATTATATAATATAAATATAATATATTTTAAAAATATATATAAATAAAATATATATTTTATATATAAAATTTTATATATTTAATATTACATATATTTATATAAAATTAAAAATTTTATAAAATTATATAATATTAAATATATGTGTTAATAAACTATATATAATAATTTATATAAATAATTATATATATATATAATTTTTAAAAATTTTATATTTTTTTATATATATATATTTTATTATTTTATTATAATTTTAAATATAAAATAATATATATATATTTTATTAATGTAATATTTTTATATATATTAAAATAAAAATAAATATATATTTAAAAATATAAAAAAATATTTTTTTATTATTTATATATATTATATCATTTTTACTTATATATATATATATTTAAAATTAAATATTATTATATATAATTATATATATATTAAAATATATAAAAATTTTTTATGAGTGTGGGGGTGGTGTGATGTGTTTGGGTGTGCTTGTATACTGTGATATATTTTAAAAAAATATTTTTAAAATATATTTTTTAATATATATATTAAATTTATTAATATATTAGTCCAGGTCTCGCAGGCGTAAAGGAGGTAGACCTCACTTGGTGAAAGGCCCCAAAACCCCCAGGGAGTCTTCCAAAGCGGCTCCCTTGGCAACCCATTGAGATTTCTTCAAAATGTTCACCCTTTTAAAAGTGTGTGCCCAGATGGGTAAAACTGCGAAATCTTGCCTTTCCACCATAATGTGGGTTCCTGGTGGGGCTGTCCATTTTGGGGTTGGTACAAAATTTTTGTCTTTTTGGTTTTGATGAACCAAAGTTGCCCAGGTTTTTTGGGGAAATCCTTTCGTGCTGCATTTCTGTTCTGTGCCGGTTTGAGGGCGCAATCACCAGCGAACAAGATCTCGTTACAGTCTTTCCTTTCCCCTTGGGAACACTGAGGCGCCTGATTGAACTCCCCCGCAGTCTTGTACCGACGTGCATCCCATCCTGGCAACACGAAAAACTTTTGTCACCAAAAAACTAAAAGACCTGCTGAAGAGTGCCGGGGCAAGAACACAGCCTTGTTTCACGCCCTTTGGCCCTCGGAAAAACCTCTGACTCGCCCCGGCATCCGACCTTCATCCCTGCTGCATGGAAAAGCCGGGCGATCCGATGAATTTTTTTGGGCAGCCAAACTTCCCCTTTTCTTCCATAAGCCCACTGCTGACTGTATCGAAGCCTTTGTCGATCGACGAAGGTCAGAAAGGGCCTGTGTGTTCTTGGCTTTTTCCTGGGTTTGGCGTGCAGCAAAAATTCTGTCACTGTTCCACGTTCGACCCGAAAGCCACACTGCTTTCTGGAAGGGGACCCTGCACAAGATCTGGGACGGGAAAAGGGCGCGAGGGCCCGGATCTTCCCACTATGGACAGAAAAGAGATGTCCCCCGGGGGTTGTGCAAGACTGTCGGGATGAAGATATAGGGTGGTCACTCTATTTTAGGTTACTGGTGTCCATCTCTTTGGGGAATGTTTGTTGTGGGTGTAGGCCCCCCAGGTATGGGGGGTGTTGAAGTCGGCTAAAGGCTGGGGAGTCCTTGTGGGGCTGCTGTTTTCTGGTTCTGGGCTGGATTGCTTTCTTGAGATTTTCGAAGTTCTGGCTTGCCCGGGCCTTTCATTATGGGCCCGGGCCCGGTCAGTTTTTAAAGGCTGTCTCTTTTTTTGTCTACCCGGTGCTTTCCCTGGCGGGGGGATTGCCACAGGGCCCTTTTGCCGTGGTGTAAACATCTCGCATAATCTCTTTACCCGCACGACAGCTGTGTTTTTGTGGCTTTGTCTTAGGAATGCGTGTGCAGCAATTCTCCAATAATGTACGGTGTGGGGTTCGGTCCCGCAATGCAGCAAAAACCTCTCTTTATGTTTTTATTTTTTTGTATAAATCTGCCATCCAGTGGTAACCTAGGCGCATTCTGTGCAAAGACTTCGGTACCTCTGTTTTTTATTTTCAGAGGGCCCGTGGTTCTAGCCTGTGGGTTGAGTCCAGTGGGCCCAGGGGGGAAACCGTTTCCTCTCTGTAAAAATGCGGGGAGGAGTTGGCCCACCGACATTCCCCTAAGTAATTTTTTGGGTCTGATGTTTATCATGGGATTTTGGGGGGGATATCCCTGCCCCATTTCGGTAAACGTCACAACTCATTGCCTCTGATCCCTAGTGGCTGTGAACCCAGTTTATGATAATTTTTTACCCGTGCAAGAACCTCTGTGCTAGTGTCGGATGGGTTTTGGGAGGTAGATGTTGTTATGGGTGAGCGCTGCTTAAAACAGTCAAAAGGGTCCTTTGGGGTCTTTTTGTATGACCCCGGTCCTTTCCCCACGGCGCGTGGCCAGTGTCCCAGGACAATTTCCCCTTTCCTGTAGCGGGAGGCATTTTCTTTACCCTCTGGTTTGGGCATCCCTGCTCAAACCCCGGGCCTGCAGTTGGGTCAAAGGGGCAAAACCCATCCTCCGTTAAAAGTTCTGCCCCCCGGAGGGGGGATGGTTGCAATGACCCTCTGGGTTTCTCCTTTAGGCTAGGGTACAATATTTGTTTTTTTTCTTGCCCAATTCTCATGACCGAGAACTCATCGAGGTTTTTTGCCCACGGGGGAGCTTTGACAAAGTCAGGGGAGGGGGCATTGCTCCATGACAGACAGTCTTTTTCCTTTGTTGGTCAAGCAGGTACTGGGCCTCCTTGCGGAAGGAGAGGTCCGTTATCCTTACCCCAGGGAAGGTAGTCCTGAACCCACTCCAAGTCCATTTTCCCCGGGATTTCAGACTTTGCCTTGAACTCTCTGTCTCAGAGCCATGGCTTTGGGTTGGCGCGAGATCTTTAGCCTGTCCTGCAACCTCCTCGATACCAGGGGCCCTCAACCTGGGGGTTTTGTTTAGGCAGTATGGCCCGTGGAGATGATAGATGATCGTCTTAAAGGGAGGGGGACTTGCACCCCACTGGAGGTTTTTGTTTGGGGTAAGGAAAAATTAATGTATTAAATAGGGGGGGACGAGAACCCCACCCTGGCGTTCCATTTTTCTAGTGGGGATTTTCTGTGTAAGTGACCTTGGAATTTGACTCTGGCTGTTCTATTGGTAAAATAGTCACCTATCCAAGCCCAAGAGTTTACCTCTGATTCCTTTTTGGATCAGACTCTCCTTAATGGCAAGAGGACTTGTCAATTCAAAAGCCTTCTCCAGGTCAAGGAATACTGCCACAGATGTGCCCGTGCTTATTGTGCTCAAGAGCGTGGCTATGCTGTGCACTGTGCTCATGCCCCTGGTGAACCCGTGGAGGTGTTCATGTGGGGGTCCCATTTTCCATCGGAGTCGGTTCAGTACCATCCTCTCGGCAGTCTTGGCATAGTTCCCATCCCTAAACCAAAGGAGCCGGGGAAGTACCGCCCATCTCTCTCCTCAGCTGTCTGGCCAAGACTGCCGAGAGGATGGTTCTGAACCGGCTCCAAAGGAAAATGGGACCCCCACATGAACACCTCCAAGGGTTCACCAGGGGCATGAGCACAGTGCACAGCATAGCCACGCTCTTGGGGCACAATAAGCACGGGCACATATATATAATATATATATATATATATATATTTTATAAAATATATATATATATAGATATATATATTTTATGTATATAAATATGTAAATATGTATATTTTACAAAGGTAGATATACGTATATATATATACATATATATATATATATATATATACATATATATATATATAGGCAAACCAAAGACAAGACTGAGCGACAACATCAAAGATATTATCGGGTTGTCGATGGTGCAAGTGGAAAGAAAAGCGCAAGATCGAGTTGAGTGGCGAA
>NW_023658131.1:37500-40000 GCF_015228065.2 Penaeus monodon
TTTGTGCTGGACAGTATAAGTTCGTTTTAATCATAAGCATTAGTTTTACATATATACGTTACAGTTATTCAGTATGACCGTTTGAGTGTTTTGTCAAACGATTTACGGCGTGACCTACTTCAAGGACGCAATTTTATGCACTGCTAGGTTTTTCACTTTTATTATCTCTTTTTTATAAGATATTTCAGTAAGTTTTGTGTTGTTTTAACTAATGCCCTTATCTTTAACCTTATTTAATTGCTTTACATGTCCCTTTATCTATGTTTTATCTCATTCAAACCTCTGCCTTTTTAACTTGTTTTATTGCTTTTACTCCTGCTTTTACTCAATCTTCTATTTTTACGATCTCAGTTATTTTGGTCTGTTTTTAACTATTTCTTTTACCTGCTATCGTGCTTTAGAGTTGTTTTTTTATCTTCGCTTTTTACTACTTGATCTTGCGTTTTTAACGTTCACTATACCCCTGCTACTATTACTATTACTATTGCTTCTACTACTACTACTACACTACTATTACTACTACTCCTGTTTCTACCACTATTACTACTATGACTACTATTGCTCTTTAACTCTCCGCTTACCACTACTACCCGTTTCTTTTCAGTGCTGGAAAACACTGTTTTTAAGCACTGCCTCGTAAATAAATTCTGTGGAAGCATAGCCCATTCTATTTCCGCAGGGCCTGGAAGTTTGGTCATTCCCTTCGGCTTCCAGTTTGACTTCTTCTCCTCACGAGGAGTGTTCCCTAAGCACTCTCCTGCCTCACGGGAGTAATCCGCCGGGCTCCTCTCGCAATTACATCTGGCCTTAAGCTAGATGCGAACCTTACATATATATGTACTTATATATATATACATATATATATAATATATATATATATTATATATATATATATATTATATATATATAATATATATTTAATCATCCTTACACACCCACACACACACACACACACACAAAGACCACCACACTACACATTACACCATACATACATATATATATATATAAGTAATAAATTATATATATATATAATATATATATCATATATTTGTTTGTGTATGTGTGTGTGTTGAGTGTTGTGTGTGGTGGTTGTGTGTGTGTGGTGTGTGTCCTGCATGTGTCCCTGTGTATGTATGTGTGTGTTTGTGTGTTTTGTGTTGTATGTAGGTATGTAGATATGTATATATATATATTTTAATATTTTATATTATATATATTATATATATATATATATATATATTATAATTAAATTTTATATATATTATAAAATTAAAATAGATATATATATATATATATATATATATATATATATATATATATAATATATTATTTTATATATATATATATTAAATATATATATATATATATATATATATATAGTTTTAAATATATTATATATATATATATTATATTTTGTATGATATATATATATTAATATATATAATATATTATATATTATATATATATATTATATATATATTTTATATTAAATATATATGTGTGTTATATATATTATATATATATATATATATATATTTTATATATATATATGTATATTTTATTTTTATGTATATAATATATATATATTATTTTAATTTTTATATAATAATATATATAAAATTATATATTATTATATATATATATTATTTTTGTGTGTGTATATGGGGGCCGCGGTGGCCGAATGGTTAGAGTGTCGGACTCAAGACTGCCCACGACGGCAATCTGAGTTCGAGGGTTCGAGTCACCGACCGCCGCGTTGTTTCCCTTGGGCAAGGAACTACACCTCGATTGCCTGCCTAGCCACTGGGTGGCCAAGCCAGCACAAGACAATGCCGGGTGAAATAGACATGGTGAATCGATAAAAACACCGGCGGAAGGAAATGGCAAACCACCGCTCTAAATTGCTAAAAAAAAATATGGAAAGCCCATGATCGTCAAGGCCGCGGTGGCCGAATGGTTGAGCGTCGGACTCAAGACTGTCACGACGGCAATCTGAGTTCAAGGGTTCGAGTCACCGACCGCCACGTTGTTCCCTTGGGCAAATAACTTCACCTTGATTGCCTACCTAGCCACTGGGTGGCCAAGCCAGCCCAAGTCAAGTGCTGGTCCCAAGCCCGGATAAATAGAGAGAATGATTACCTAAAAGGTACCACCGGCACTCTCCGTGGTAAGGAACTGGGGACCCTACCACGTACTCACTCCAAGAACATCACAACATGAACACTACAATTAAGTATCATGCTGTGACCACGGCGGCTCAGACATGAACCTACCGTTAAAAGAAAGAAATATATGTATTATGTATATTATATATATATATATATATATAGATATTATATAAATAATATAAAAATATAATTTGATATAATATAATATATAAATATAGTATAATACTAAATATTAATTATTATATTTTTAATAATAATATATATGTATACATATATATAAATTATATATACAAAAATTTTACATATATATATATATATATATATATATATAT
>NW_023658131.1:50000-57500 GCF_015228065.2 Penaeus monodon
AATACTCTCTGGGGCGCCTCGAGCAAAGAAGCTTCGAACCCTCGAGGTGGGCAGAAGCGTGCAGTCAGAATTAGCGATGGCTTATGTAAAGAGGGAGCACACGAATGCACTTTTTATAAATATAATCTACTAAAAAAACTACATGATATCAATATATTCTCCTGTTCAAATTTTTATTTAAATGCACCCCCTTAAACGGATTAGCTATAAACCTCTTGTTCATTAACCAAATAAATAGAGATACCGACCAGGAAAACAACAATACCCTTATAGTACCATTCGTGCCTCCTCTCAATCCAACAGACAATGTAAAATTCTAGACCATAATTTTATAATGAACTTACCATTGTGATGTAAGAAGTAAGGACCACATTATATATATACAGTTTCAAAATTAGTTCTAAAGCAATTCTTGGTTCACAAATACAGCGCTATTGTTAGCTTTTGTTAAAAGGGTTAAATATTACTAAAGGATAGAATGTGTGACAACTCAGTCTGAGACTTTATTCACAATTAAATAACGTTTTGTACGCATAAATTTTTAAAACCTTATAATGTTTCAAAAAGGCTCTTATAAAATGAGGCACAATCATGAAAGAGCCTTGGCTATATGTTATTAATTGGATACAATGTAAAATCTTTAATAGACAAAATAAAGATTTCAATTTCAAAATTTTAATTTCAATTTCAATGTCAAAATTCTGTCTCCCCGTCCCCCCCTCCCTCCTCCTCATCCTCCTTCTTATTTTATTCCTCCGTTCCCCTCTTCTTCCTCCTTCTCCTCCCCCTTCCACCTCTATCTCTCAGTTTCCCCCTTCCTTCTCCTTTCCTCCTTCCACTTCTGTCTCTCCGGCCCCCCTCCATTCCCCTTCTATCTCCTCATTTCCCACTTACTCCTCCTCCTCCTCATCCTTCCAATTATATCTCTCCGTCCCCCCGCCTCCCTCTTTTTTACAAACTCCTCCTCATCTACCTCCTTCCACTTCGATCCCTCCGATCCCCCCATTCCCTCCTACTCCTCCTCCTCCTCCCCCCTTACACCTTCTATCCCTCCATAGCCCCTTCCTACTTACTCGGGTCCTCCTTCCTCTTATTTCTCCCCGTTCCCGTTTCCTCCTTCCCTTTCCACTTTGTCTCTCCTTCTATGATCTATCTATTCTATCTATCTATTATCCAAATTCTCCTCCCCCTCCTCCCCCCTTCTCCACTTCTATCTCTCGGTTACAAAACTTCTCTCCTCCCTCCTTTTTCAAACACTTCTCCCTCTGCTCCCGGCCTCCCCGTTACAACTTTCTCTCTTCGCACTCTTCCTCATTCGTCTTTCTTCCACTTCTATCTCTCAGTTCCCCTTTCTCCTCCTTTCATCCTCCTTCCACTTTTATCTTCCCGTATAAAATAGAAAAAAAACACTATTCCGTGTTGAGACAATGGAAGAAAACCCCACAATACAAAAATTAGATTTATTGAAATGAGGACTACAAGTTTCAGTACATACAAACACACACACAAACACACACACAACACACAACACCAACACACACACCACACAACACACACATATATATTATATATATACATAAATATATATATATAGTATATGTGTAATGTATGTTCGTATCGTATATATATGTATATATTATATATATATATATATATATATATATATATATTATGTGTGTGTGGGTGTGGGGTGTGTGTGTGGTATGTGGTGTGGTGTGTATGTGGTGTGTGTGTGCGTATGTGTTTCTGTATGTGTGGTTTTGGATTCTCTGTGTATATATTATTTTATCATATTACCCTAATAAATGCCAAAAATTCATCAAAGAATCGAAAAAAAAACGTTATTTTGGAGTATACTCTCAAAAAAGGCTATATTTCGCTAGATTTGCCGCTTTTTCGAATTTTGAAATGTTTTCTTTACCTCTTTATTATTATATGACCACAATTCATGTTATCATCATCATTATTATCACGGACTATCATCAACATTATCGTTTATCACTGTTAAGAAAAACATCGACAAATTCTAGCAATGAAAAACTTCAGAAAATGACGTATATTGTCATTTTGGTAGCCATTCTGTCATTCTGGTTGTCATATTGTCATTATGGTTGCCATATTGTCATCGTCATTCAGTTGCATGTAATATGGATTGTCATGTACTATGGTTGTAATATCATCTGGGTGCTATTTCGTTAATTACGGTGTCATGTTCATCTGGTTGCTCAAAAAATGGCACAATTTATGGGGGCTTGTCATATTGCCATTCTGATTGGCAACCTGTAATTCATGTTGCCATTGTATCTGTTCGTCAGATTGTCATTGGTTGCAATATTGTTCATTTGGTTGTCATATTGCCATTCAGGCTGCAAAATTGTCATTCTGGTTGTTATATTGTTATTCTGGTTCCAATATTTGTCATAGGTAAAATATTCTTAAAACTAAACCTAACCAAAACCAAACACTACTATACCCTAATTATAACTAAAACACCTAACCATAATCCATTACTACCCGAATTAGATCAATTAACCTAACCTACGAAACAAATCTAACATAACACAACATAAGTAGCTAACTTCGCTAATCTAAATAAAATTAAACTTTACGAAACTAACCTAAATATCCCTAAACTTAATATACAGAACATTAAACATAAAATAAACATAACGTATTAAAAACCTAAATCTAACATAAAATAACAAGGAAAAAAACTAAAACCTACTCTTATCTAATCAACCGAACGATAACTAAACCTAAACCTAGCCTAACAAAATCTAACGAACTAAAACTTAATATATCGAAAAATATCCTAAACGTATGCTAAAACCCCATTAAGCTTAGGCTAACATAAAATAACCACATTAATCTATCCCAACTCAAAGTCAAACCTACCAAAACAACCTACCTAAATTAAATAAAACTACCCAATATAACAAACTAACGAAAACCTAACCTAACCAAATCTTCCTATTCAAACCTATAGAATAGATAGATGGGCCGCGTAAGAAGGCTGACAGCAAGAAAGATAGGTAGGTAGATAGATAGACAGATACGTAGGTAGGTACGTAGGTAGGTAGTAAATAAAAACTAAATAGGGTAGATACGTAGGTAAGTAGATAGAAAGTGTAGGTAGGAAGGTAGGGAGATAGCCCAATTATCTAACTGGACATATAAACATACTATATACATACTTATACACACAGGAAAAATGCACATATAAATAAATAGATAAATAAATGGATATAATATATATTATAATTATATATATATATATATATATATCACAACATGAAAAACACAATTAGGTAATCATGCTTGACCACGCGGCTCAACCATGAACGCTAACGTTAAAAAAAAAGATATATATATACACTGTAATATATTACACACATACATATGTATGAATACATATCTTAACTATCTATCTATCTACGAATCATCTATCTTTTAAATATTGTACGTGATGATGTATGTATGTATCTATATCTATGTATCTATGTAGATATATATATATATCTATATATATATATATATCTATATACAATATATACATACACACCCACTAATATCAGATGTAATGTACCAATATGTATGATATTTTTTCATATACATGTGTGTGTGTGTGTGTGTGGTGTGTGGTGCTGGGGGTGGTGTGTCTCTGACCCGCCACCTCTCTTGTGGCCACACTTCCAACCGCACGAGGCTGCCACCCCCTCGGCGCTTTCTTCCTCAGACACACTTCCAAACGGCACTAAGCTCCGCCCCCACATAGGCGGCTCGACCAATGGGCATTCCCAAGGAGGAGGGGAAGTGGGGCTCGACGAGGAAGGAGGCCGACATGGATCATCCAGCGCGAGTCTTCTCCCATTGGCTGGACGACGACGCTGCCGAGGGCGCAGCCGGAGGACTCGGAAGGCCTATTATCACTCATTCTCCTGGTCTTCAGTTTAAAACAATTTCGTTTTTCCACTTTTATTACCGTTCTTTATCCCCCGTTCTCGCGCTCCTACCCCGTTGTCGCGCCTTCGCACACTTCCTCCGTTGATCGCCCCTCCCTCCTTCCCCTCAAGCTATCTATTTTTTTTTCTTTATTAATTATTTCTATCTCTCCCTCTCCTCCCCGTTATCGCCCCTTATCCCCCACTTCCTCCGTTAGCGCCCTCTCCCACCTCGATCCAAGATACATCCCCTAATCTGTTTACATTTTTTCTTCTTCCTTACTAATTCGCCAACCCCCATATTTATCCAATTCTCCTCCCTCCTCCCCGTTTATCGGCCCTTCTCCCCATTCCCTACAGTTTAATCGTCCCTCCCTCTCTCCCTTCCTGCGAATCTGTCCATTAATCTCATTTTCTTTATTTTATTTACCTATTATTTACTCGTAGTCTGTCCCAATCCCACCTTCCACCAATTCCCCGTTTATCGGCCCTCTCCCCCCATTCCCTCCTTTTTTTTGCTTTTTTGGGTTTGGGAGGCAACCAAGCCTCCCAAAACGGAGGGCTTAATTCCTCCCAGAAAACGTCCCCTAATCTGGCCATTAATCTCCTTTTCTTTTATTTCTCCTTTCTTTATTAATTCTCCCAACCCCCCTCCTCCCCCACTTTTTCTCTCTTGCCCGTTTATCGCCCCTTCTCCCCCATTTCCCCCGTTTATCGTCTCGCTCCCTCCTCCCCCCGCGGATCCATCTATTAATCTCTAATTCTTTCCTTTCTCCTTTCTTTATTAATTCTCCCAATCCCCCCTAATTATCCCCACTCCTCTCCCTATCCTCCTCCGTTTATCGCCCCTTCTCCCCCCTTCCCCTCCGTTTATCGTCGCGCTCCCTCATCCCCCCGGGGATCCAAAATACATCCCTTAATCTGTTTATTTATTTCTTCTCTTTTCTTTTCTTTTTTAATCATCCCCTCCTTTATCCCCCTCCCCCCCAATCCCCTCGTTTATCGGCCCTTCTCCCCCATTCCCCCCGTTTATCGGCCCTTCTCCCCCATTCCCCCCGTTTATCGTCGCGCTCCCTCGTCCCCCCGCGGATCCGTCTATTAATCTCTAATTCTTTCCTTTCTCCTTTCTTTATTAACTCTCCCAATCCCTCTTTTTTCTTTTCTTTTTTTAATCCTCATCTCTTTTCTAATCCTCCCAATTCCCCCGTTTATCGTCCCTTCTACCCCATTCCCCCCCCCCCGTTTATCGTCGCGCTCCCTCCTCCTCCAGCGGATCCATCTATTAATCTCTAATTCTTTTCTTTCTCCTTTCTTTATTAATTCTCCTCTCCCACTTCTTCTCTCCCATCCCCCAATTTCTCTTTTATCGGCCCTTCTACCCCATTCCCCCCGTTTATCGTCCGCCGTCCTCCTTCCAGCCGGATCCAATATGTCCGCGTCGCCTCCGCCCCGAGACGCTTTTTCGTAGAAGGTCGGATTCCGTCCTTTTTATTTTTCCCTCCGAGTTTTTTCTCCCTTTTTCGCTCCTCTTTTCCCTCGTTTGAGAGAAGAGAGAATATTTTTTTTTATGTTTGTTTTCTTTTTTTTCTTTTCCTTGTGTTTGGTTCTTGAGAGAAAGCGAAAGAGAAACAAGTGGGATAATCATGTGTGTGAGAAGGTGGCATAAGAGGGATAGACGGCGGTTGATAAAGTGGAATTGAAGAAGAAGAAAAGAAAAGAAAAACACGAGGAGAAAAAGAAAAAAGGGAGAAAATAGAGATAAGAAAAGGCCTGAGAGAAGGAGAGGAAGGAGAAGAAACGGCGAAATAAACGAGGGAAGAAGCAAACCCGATAAGAAGAAGAGAGAAAAAGGGAACAAAAAGAATGGACGAATAAAAGAAGAGGGAAGGACCAGGCGTAGAGGAAGAATGAAGGAGAATGAGGAGGTAAGGAGAGGCAGAAGGAAGGGAATTAGGAGATAAAGGTCGATAAATCAGGAGAGGAGAGAAAGAAAAAGATTCAATGAAGCTCAAGTAAATGTATGCTTTCTCTCTCTCTCTCTCTTCTTCTTTCTCTCTCTCTCATTTCCTCTTTTCTTTCTCATTCTTTTCGTCATTTTTCTCTTTCTTTTCTTTCTCAATTCTCTCTCTTCTTTCTCTTTCTTTTGCTTTACTCTTCCTTTCTATAACCTCGTCCTTTCTCTCTTCCTCTTCCTTTTTCTCTCTCTCTTTCTTCTTTTCAGCTTAATTAATTTCTCTTAATTAATCCCTTAATTGTAGTCCTAATTATCATTAATCTAATTTAATTAATTTCTCTCAATTGGTTAATTCAATCTCTCAATTCTCTTTCTTTTTTTTCTCAGGTTCCTTAAGTATCAAGCATTTTTTTTTCACTTTATTTTCCTTGATTTATCTAATATGAATAATATCTAAACTCAATTGATTAAATTTCACTTGATTTCACTAATTAGTCGAGCGAATTTCCCTTAATTAATGGCAAGATTTTTGTAATTTGATTTATTTAGTGATAATTAAACTCTTGATATGATTAAATTCCTATTAATTAGGCAGATTTACCACTTAATTAATCCATCGATTTCCTTAATTAGTCGAAAGAATTATTTGTTAATTTTTTTTGAAAAAAAACCAGTCCTTAAACCATCCTTGGCGCTGCGGCGAAGGCCAACGGGTACTTCTTTATGTATTTAAATTATTCATTGGCCAGAAAGGAAATTAATTACAGTATCCCTTGATTGTCTTAATTATAAGTAATGTCTTAAAATATAATAATTAATCTTGAATCATATCTTAATTTGAAATACCTTTCTTGATTTAAGTAAACTCTTGGCGCTGCGGCGAAGGCCAAACAATTTTTGGAATGTGCCTTGATGCTGTTATTCCCCAGGAAAGGAAATTAATTACAGTTATCCCCTAGATTGTCTTGATGAGAATTATTTGTCTTAATCGTAATTTAATTGTCTTAAATGTAATTAAATATCTGAACATCACCTATTCATATTATCTCTAATTGAATTTTCTCTTGGCGCTGCGGCTAGGGCCAACAATCTTTAGAATGGGCGTTGCTCGCTGTTTATTCGCAAGAAAAAGGAAAGAAATTACAGATTCCTGATTGTCTTCATAATAATTATTTGTCGTAAATCATAATAAATTGTATAAATATAATTTATCTCTGAATCATCTCTTATTTCAAATTAGCTCTTATTTAAAAATTGTCGATGGGTTCGGCGAAGGCCAACAAACCCTCCTTTGTAAGGGTGGCTGTTTATCGCCAGAAAATTTAAAAAAACTTACTTAAATCTCTCGTCTTCATAATAATTAATCTCTTTATTATTATATTTTTAATTAATATTTAATAATAAATTATAAGTGATATTATCTTATAATATAATTAATCTTTGATTATTATAATTATAATTAATCCTCTTATATTTATAATTATAATTAATCTTTGTGATTTATTATAATATAATTAATCCTCTTTATATTATAATATAATTAATCCTCTTTATTATTATTATTATAATTAATCTGTGTCTTTATTATATTCATAATCAAACTGT
>NW_023658131.1:72513-77513 GCF_015228065.2 Penaeus monodon
GTATATATATGTATATATCTCTATATATATATAATATATATTACAACATATCTATCCTATATATCTCTATATATCTATATATATATATCTCATCGATCGATAATCTATATATATATATATATATTATGGGTTCTGGTCACATACACCAACACACACACACACACATACACACAGATATATATATATATATATCTTATATATATATATATATCCTCTCTATATATCTTCTATCTATATTATATATATCATATAAATTTAAATACTGATAAACTACATCACACACACACACAAAAAATATATATATATATATTATATAATATATATAGATATATATATATATCTATATCATATACATCTAGAGTATATATATATATATATATATGATATATATATATATATATATAATTATATATATATATGTCTCCATATATATATATACTATCTATCTATATATCTATATATATACATATGTCTACATATTATATATATATATCTATCTATATATCTCCTATATATATATATATATATATGTTGGTTTGTGTTGTGGTGTGGTGTGTGTGTGTGTTGTGTGTGTGTTTGTTGTGTGTTTGTATGTATGTATAACATGCCATACACCACCCACACACACACACACACAAACCACGATACACCACACACATATATATATATAATATATATAGTATATATATAATAATATATATATTATATATATAGCATGTATAACATACACCACACACACAAACACCACACACAACACACACACACCCACACACACCACACACCCACACATATATATATATTTATGATATATATATATATATAATATATATATATAATATATATATATATTATATATATATTGTTGTGTGTTTGTGTGTGTCTGTTTGTTTGTGTGTGTGTTGTGCTGGGTGGTGTGTGTGTGTGTGTGAATGTGTGTGTGTAGTTTTTATATATTAATATAAATTATATATACATCTAAATAATATGTTATATACATAATGTAAATATATATCTAGGCAATCTAGGCCCAAAACTAACCTAACTATCTGAATTAAGGTAAAATATTCTAGCGGTAACAATCTATCTAACTAACGAAACCAAACCGAATTTAACTTAAGCTTACTGAGGAAACTAAACCTAACCCTCTTTACTACTACCTAACCAAACCAAACCCTACTGTACCCTAATATAATAACCTAACCTAATCCATACTACCTAATTATCTCAATCTAACCTTAACGAACCAATTCTAACATAACACAAATAGCGAACTAAGCCTTCTCTAATCTAAGTAAATTAACTTACCGAAAACCTAAACCTAACATCCCTAAACTAAAATAATATACGGACATAAACATATAATAACCTATCTATAAAACATAATCTACATAACATAACAGGACAAAATACTAAACTATTCTAATCTCAATATATCCGAAGATAACTAAACCTAACCTAGCCTAACCAAATCTAACCGAACTAAACTTAATATACCTTAACTACCTAACGTTCCTAACCAACTAAACTATGCGAACTAAAATAACTAATCTAACCCACCTACACGTTATCTAACCTAACCAAAACCGAACCTCCTAACTTAAATAAAACTACCTAATCACAAACCTAACGAAACCTAACGCTAACCAAATCTATGCCTATCAAACCTCTCGGAACGTAATATACAAAACGCAAATGAACCTAACGAAACTTAACCTAACAAGATCCATAGGCAGCAGATACACATATAGATAGATGGGCCCGGTAAGAATACTACTACAGAAAGATAGGTAGGTAGTGATAGATAGACAGATACTTAGGTAGTACGTAAGTAGGTAGTAGATAACTAAATAGGTATATACGTATGTAAGTAAGATAGAAGTGTAGGTAGGAAGGTAGGTAGATAGCCAATGATCTAACTGGCCATATAAAACATACATCTATACTTACTTATACAACAACCCAACCAAGAACTGCACATATAATAATAGATAATAAATGGATAATATATATATATATATATATATATATATAATACATATAATATACTATATATATATATATATATATATATATATATATATATATATATCACAACAAGAAAAACCTAAAAGTAGGTATCAGGCTGTGACCACGCGGCTCAACATAACCTCCGTTAAAAAAAATATAATATATATACAGCTGTACATGATATACACCATACATATGTATGATACATCTCTACCTATCTATTTAAAATCTACGATCTATCTTCTTTCACATATGTGAGTGTATGTATGTAGTATGTATCTATATCATGTATCTATGTATATATATACTATGACATACACACCCCTAAAATATGTATAATGTACACATATGTATATATTTTTCATATACATGTGTGTGTGTGTGTGTGTGTGTGTTGTGTGGTGCGTGCGTGTGTGTGTGTCTCTGACCCCGCCCACCTCTCTTGCTGGCCACACTTCCAACCGGCACGAGGCTCCGCCCCATCGGCGCCTTTTCTTCCTCAGCCACACTCCAACTGGCACTAAGCTCCGCCCCCACATAGAGGGCTCAGCCAAATGGCTCCCAAAGGAGGAGGGGGAGTGGGGCCGACGAGGAAGTAGGCCCGCCATTGGCATCATCCAGCGGGAGTCTTCTCCCATTGCTGAACGACGACGCTGGCTCGAGGGGGCAGCCGGGAGACTCGGAAGGCCTATTATCACGCATTCTCCTGGTTCTTCAGTTTAAAACATTCCGTTTTTCACTCTTTATTACCGTTCTTTATCCCCCGTTCTCGCCGCTCCTCCCCGTTGTCGCGCCTTCTCCCACTTCCTCCGTTTATCGCCCCTCCCTCCTTCCTCCCTCCAAACCTATCTATTTTTTTTCTTTATTAATTATCTCTCTCTCCCTCTCCTCCCCGTTATCGCCCCTTATCCCCCACTTCCTCCGTTTATCGCCCTCCCTCTCATCCCTCCCTGCGATCTGTCCATTAATCTCATTATTTGTTTAATTTATTTACCTATTTATTTACTCTTAGTTCTCCCATCGCCCACCGTCCCCATTTCCCGTTTATCGACCCTTTCTCCCCCATTCCTCCGTTTGGGAGGGCACTAAGCCCTCCCAAACGGAGGGCTTAATTCCTCCCAGAAAACGTCCCCTAATCTGGCCATTAATCTCCTTTTCTTTTATTTCTCCTTTCTTTATTAATTCTCCCAACCCCCCTCCTCCCCCACTTTTTCTCTCTTGCCCGTTTATCGCCCCTTCTCCCCCATTTCCCCCGTTTATCGTCTCGCTCCCTCCTCCCCCCGCGGATCCATCTATTAATCTCTAATTCTTTCCTTTCTCCTTTCTTTATTAATTCTCCCAATCCCCCTATTTATCCCCCCTCCTCTCCCTCTCCTCCCCCGTTTATCGCCCCTTCTCCCCCCTTCCCTCCGTTTATCGTCGCGCTCCCTCATCCCCCCGGGGATCCAAAATACATCCCTTAATCTGTTTATTTATTTCTTCTCTTTTCTTTTCTTTTTTAATCATCCCCTCCTTTATCCCCCTCCCCCAATCCCCTCGTTTATCGGCCCTTCTCCCCCATTCCCCCGTTTATCGTCGCGCTCCCTCGTCCCCCCGAGGATCCGTCTATTAATCTCTAATTCTTTCCTTTCTCCTTTCTTATTAATTTCCCAATCCCTCTTTTTTTCTTTTTCTTTTTTAATCTCCATCTCGTTCTAATCCTCCCAATTCCCCCGTTTATCGTCCCTTCTACCCCATTCCCCCCCCCCCCCGTTTATCGTCGCGCTCCCTCCTCCTCCAGCGGATCCATCTATTAATCTCTAATTCTTTTCTTTTCTCATTTCTTTAATTAATTCTCCTCTCCCACTTCTTCTCTCCTCCCAGCCCCCAATCCCCTCTTTTATCCGCCCTTCTCCCCCATTCCCCCCGTTTATCGTCCGCATCCCTCCATCTCCACGGATCCTCATTAATCTCTATTCTTCTTTCTCCTTTCTTTATTTTTTTAATTCTCCTCTCCCACTTCTTTCTCTCCTCCCCCAATTCCTCTTATAATTCGTCTTCTCCCCCATTCCCCCCCTGGTTATCGTCGCCGTCCCTCCTCCTCCGCGGATCCAAGATGGCGCGTCGCCTCCGCCCCGAGACGCTTTTTCGTAGAAGGTCGGATTCCGTCCTTTTTATTTTTCCCTCCGAGTTTTTTCTCCCTTTTTCGCTCCTCTTTTCCCTCGTTTGAGAGAAGAGAGAATATTTTTTTTATGGATAATCACGGGTGTGAGAAAGGTGGATAAGAGATAGACGGCGATAAAGTGGAATTGAAGAAGAAGAAAAGAAAGAAAAATCACGAGAGAAAAGAAAAAAGGGAGAAATAGAGATAAGAAAAGGACTGATAGAAGGGGAGGAGAATGAGAAGAAACGGTCGATAAACGAGGAAGAAGCAAACCCGGATAAAGAAGAAGAGAGAAAAGGGAAACGATGGACGAATAAAGAAGAGGGAAGACCAGGCGTAGAGGAGAATGAAGGACAATGAGGAGTGTAGAGAGGCAAGAAAGGAAGGAATTAGGAGATAAAGTCGATAAAGCAGGAGAGAGAAAAGAGAAAAGATTTCAATGAAGCTCAACTGATTATCTTTCTCTCTCTCTCTTCTTTCTTCTTTCTCTTTCTCTCATCATTTCCTCTTTCTTTCTCTTCTTTTCGTCCATTTTTCTCCTTCATTTTTCTTTCCTGTAAAACATTCTCTCTCATCTTCTTTCTCTTTCTTTCCTCTTCCTCTTCCTTTTTTCTCTACCCTCTTCCTTTTTCTCTACCTCTTCCTTTTTCTCTCTCTCTTTCTTTCTTTCAGCTTAATTAATTTCTCTTAATTATCCCCTTCATTTAGTCCTAATTATCATTATCTGATTTATTAATTTTCGCTCAATTTGGTTTAATTCAATTTTCTCTCAATTTCTTTCTTTTTTTCTCAGTTTCTCTTAAGTATCAACGCATTTTTTTTTTCTCGCTTTTTATTCCCTTGGATTTTA
>NW_023658131.1:82513-87513 GCF_015228065.2 Penaeus monodon
ACGGATCCTCGGGGGACGAGGAGCGCGACGACATAACTGTGGATGTGGGGGGAGGGCATAAACGAGGGATTGGGGGAGGTGATAAAGAGGGATGATTAAAAAAGAAAAGAACGAGAAAAATAATAAACAGATTAGGTATGTATTTTGGATCCCGGGGGATGAAGGGAGCGCGACGATAAAACGGATGGAGGGGAGAGGGGCGATAACGGGGAGGAGAGGAGAGGAGGGGGGATAAATAGGGGGATTGGGAGAATTAATAAAGAGAAGGAAAAAATAGAGATTAATAGATGGATCAGCCGGGGGAGGAGGAGGAGACGATAAACGGGGGAAATGGTTGAAAGGGGCGATAGACGGCACGGAGAGAAAATTGGGAGGAGGGGGGTTGGGAGAATTAATAAAGAAAGGAGAAATAAAAGAAAAGGAGATTAATGGCCAGATTAGGGGACGTTTTCTGGAGGAATTAAGCCCTCCGTTTGGGAGGGCTTAGTGCCCTCCCACACGGAGGGAATGGGGAGAAGGGCCGATAAACGGGGAAATTGGGGGAGGTGGGGATTGGGAGAACTAAGAGTAAATAATAGGTAAAAATAAAACAAAATAGATTAATGAACAGATTCGCAGGGAGGGATAGAGGGAGGGCGATAACGGGGAATTGGGGATAATTGGTCGATAACGGGGAGAAGGGAGAGAGAGATAATTAATAAAGAAAAAAAATAGATAGGTTTGGAGGGAGGAAGGAGGGAGGGGCGATAAACGGAGGAAGTGGGAGAAGGCGCGACAAACGGGGAGTAGAGTGCGAGAACGGGGGATAAAGAGATAAAGAGTGAAAACGGAAATTGGTTTAAACTGAAGAACAGGGAATGCGTGATAATAGGGCCTTCCGAGTCCTCCGGCTGCGCCCTCGTAGTCAGCGTCGTCGTTCCAGCCAATGGGAGAAGACTTCCGCTGGATTGATCCAATGGCGGCCTTCCTTCCTCGTCGAGCCCCACTTCCCCCTCTCCTTGGGAGCCATGGCCGAGCCTCTATGTGGTGCGGAGTTAGTGCCTTTGGAAGTGTGGCTTTGAGGAAGAAAGCGCCGATGGGGCGGAGCCTCGTGCCGGTTGAGTGTGGCCAGCAAGAGGGTGCGGGTCAGAGACACACACACACGCCGCCCGCACACACACCCACACACACACACAGAAGACACACATGTATATGCAAAAACTATATACTATGTTTACAGAACATTATATATTAGGGGTGTGTATTTATATATATATAATACATAGATACATAGATAATAGATACATACATACATAAATACACTCACATATTTATAAAGATAGATAGATGCGGAGATAAATAATATAGTAATATGTATCTAAATATTAATGTGTGTATATATGTACGGTGTAGTATATATATATTATTTTTACGTAGGTTCATGTTTGAGGCCGCCGGGTCACAGCATGAATACCTGATTGTAGTTTCATGTGTGATGATATATATATAATAGATATAATATATTATATATATATATATATATATATATAATATATGTATATATATTATATATATATTATATATATATTGCCATTTATTTATCTATTTATTTTATGTGCATGTTTCTGTTTGTATAAGTATGTATATATGTCTGTTTTATATGTCCAGTTAGATCTGCTATCTACCTACCTTCCTACCTACACTTCCTATCTACTTACCACGTATCTACTTTTAGTTATCTACTACCTACTTACGTCCTACCTACGTATCTGTCTATCTAATCTACAAAAAAACTGCCTATCTTTCTTGCTAGTCAGTCTTTCTTACCGGCCCATCTATCTATCTGTGTATCTGCCTGCCTATGGATATTGGTTAGGTTAAGTTTCGTTAGGCTTCATTGCGTTTTGTTATAATTAGGGGGGGCGAATTACGAAGGTTTTTGGAATAGATAGATTTGGTAGGTTTAGTTTCGTTAGGTTTAGTTAGATTAGGTTAGTTTATTTAGGTTAGGTAGGTTGGTTTGGTTAGGTTAGATAACGTTTAGTTGGGTTAATTATGTATTTTATTTAGGCATAGGTTTATTGGTTTTTAGGATACACGTTTCGGTTTAGTTAAGGTTATATAGTTAGTTCGGTTAGATTTGGTTAGGCTAGGTTAGGTTTAGTTATCTTCGGTTATATTAATTAGAATGTTTAGCTATTTTGTCCTGTTAGTTTATGTTAGATTAGTTTTAATAGATTAAGTTTTATTTATGTTGTTCCTTATATTTGTTAGTTAGGGATTTGTTGGTTACTGGTTTCGTTAAGTTAATTTAATTTATATTAGAGAAGGCTTAGTTACACTAGTTTGTATGTTAGATTAGGGTTCGTTAGGTTTAGATTGAGCTAATTAGTTAGTATGATTAGGTTAGGTTATTTATATTAGGGTACAGTAGGGTTTTTTGGTTTGGTTAGCTAGTTAAGTTAAGATGGGTTAGGTTTAGTTTCCTTGATAAGCTTAAGTTCATTCGGTTTGGTTTAGTTAGGTTATGATAGATTGTTACGCTAGAATCTTTTACCTTTACATTCAGATAGCTTAGGTTAGTTTTGGGCTAGATTTGCTTAGATATATAATTCATATGTATATACATTCATTTTATGTATATATATATTTATATTTATATATTAAAAACACACCACACACACACACCACACAACATACACACCACACACACACACACACACACACACACACACACACCACACACATATATATATATATATATATATATATATATATAATATATTATATCTATATATTATATATAAATTTATATATATGTGTGTGTGTGTGTGTGTGTGTGTGTGTGTGTGTGTGTGTGTGTGTATGTCTGTATACATACATACAAACACACACAACACACACACACACACACACACACAACACACACACACACACATATATATATATATATATATGTTATACATTATATACTATATCTATATCTATCGTATATATGTATATATATATATATAATATATATATATGTATATATATCAATATATATATCATATATATTATATAGATATATTTATATATTATATGTTGTGTGTTTGTGTGTGTGTATTTATATATATACATATCTATATATATATACTATAATATATATCTATATATATCTATATATATATTATGATATTTTATACAGTATATATATATATATATCTGTGTGTATGTGTGTGTGTGTGTGTTTGTGTTAGTGCGTCACATATATATATATATATATATATATATATAATCTATATTTCATATATATTATATATATATATGATATATATATATGTATATATATATATCACGATTATATATTATTATATAATATATACATATATATACATACATATATATATATATATATATATATATCGATCATATAATATATCTATTCTATACCTCCGCACATCTATATCTATATGATATTATAATATATATAATATATATATATATATATATATATAATATATAGATCTATACTCGTACTACTTGTTTCTGTGTGTGTGTGTGTGTGTTGTGTGTGTGTGTTTGTGTGTGTTTATATCATCTATATAATATATATATATATATATATATATCTATATAGAGGATATATATATATATATTATATGAATTACATCTATTATATCTCTATTATATATATATATCTATATATATCATATCTAGCTCTCTTATATCTACTCTCGCTCTCCGTGTGTGGGGTGTGTGTGTGTGTGGTGTGTGGTTTGTGTGTGTGTGTGTGTGTGTGGGGTGTCCTGTGTGATGTGTTCATGTGTTTGTGTTATGGTGTGTCTGTGCTCCCCTATATAATCTATATCTCTATAGTATATTATATATCTATATCTCATCATCTACTATATTATATATCTATCTCTACGTATCTATGTGCGTGTGTGTGTGTGTGTGTGTGTGTGTGTTTATTTGTGTGTGTGTGTGTGTGTTTGTGGTGTGTGTTTTGTGTGTATGTGTGTGTGTCCCTGTAAGTCATATATCTATATATAAGTATATATATCTATATATATATATATTATATATATATATATATGGTATATATATATATATCATATATATTTGCACACACGACACACATATACCTATATATGTATGTCTATATAGTATATCTATAAGATATATATATAATATAATATATTATACTATGTATATATATATATACATATATATGTAGTATATAATATATTTATATATATATATATATATACTATATATAAGATCACAATATATAATATATATATATATATTATATAGTATATATATATATATAGATATATATATATATATAAAAATACACAATACACACCACACACACACACACCACACCCACACCACGTTAAATATATACAATATATTATACTATATATATATAATATTATATATATATAATCATATATATATATACATATATTATATATATATATATATAATATATTACATATATATTATATATATAGGCTATATGATAAGTAAAATATATATTATATATATATATATATATATATTATATATAGACATATATATATTATATATATAGCTTATTGATAGTAAATATATATATATATCATATATATATATACTGATATATATATATATATATATAATGCATACATACACACATACTACACACAACCACCAACACACACACACACACACATATCTGTGTTGTGTGTGTATATATTTATGTATATATAACTATTTTATATATATATATATCTATATATACTATATATATATATTATATATACTATAAATACCTATATAATATATATATATATAATATAGATATATATATATATATATGATAGATATATAAATATACTATAATTATATATATATATATATATTTAGATATATATATATACTAAATATAATATATATATTTATATCTATATATATATATAATATATATATAATATATATAGATATATATATAATATAACATGTGTGTGTGTGTGTGTGTGTGTGTGGTGGTG
>NW_023658132.1:0-25110 GCF_015228065.2 Penaeus monodon
ATAAATAATATATATATATATATATAATATATAAATATAAATTATATATATTATATTATAATAATATATATATATTATTTTTAATATTATATATATATATATATATATATATATATATATATATATATATATATATATAATAATTTTAATATTTTATATATATATTATATATATATATATATATATATTAATATATATATTTATATATATATAATTAATATATATTTTGGGGTGTGTGTGTGTGTGTGTTGTGTGGGGTGGTGTGTGTGGTGTTTGTGTGTTGGTATACTTTGGTGTGTGTTTTGTTTTTTATACGGTGTGTATATATAAAAACATAAATAATATATATATATATAATAATAATATATAATATATACATTAAAAATCCATAATTATATTTATATATAAAAAATTATATATTTATATATATATATTGTACATGTATGTGGTGTGTGTGTGCGTGTGCGTTGGTGTGCGGTGTGTGTGCGTGTGGTGTGGTGTGTGTGTGTTGTGTGTGTGTGTGTTGTGTGTGTGTGTGTGTGTGTGGGGGGTGTTGTGGGGTGTGTGTGTGTGTGTGCGTGGTGTGGTATGTGTGTATCTTTTTCTATCTTATATTATATTATATTATAGATAGATGATAGATAGATAGATAGACAGTAGATAAAAAGATAGATAGATAAAGATAGATGATAGATAGATGGATAGATAGATAGATATATACAAAAAAAAACAAAAAAAAAGGGGAAATATGGAAGAGAAAAAATAATCCCATGAGAAAAAGTAAGAGGAAAAATTGAATAAAGAGAGAAGGAAAACACTGCGAAAATTCCCATTTTCTAGAAGGGGAAAAACAACGTTTAAATTTTTTACGTCGATCATATAACATCCCTTTTCCCTCAAAACTCGTAACATAAATTTTTGAAACATCTGTTTCTTCAATATATAACGAAAATTTAAAATAAAGATAATATAAAGGAGGTTATCTTTGGAAAAAGAAGGGGGGGCTAAAATAATATTTTTTCCTTTTTTTTCTTTCGTGTTCTTCTTCTTTTTTTTTTTTTTTTCTTTTTCTTTTTTTAAAAAACGGTGCCGAAACCTCTTTTAAAAAAAATCCGCATATGATGTTTGATTTGGATACGTTTTAGGATTCATGTTGAAAAAACGATAAAAAAACAAGAAGGGGGCCTGGAAATACCCGAATATGTAAAAAAGGGCTGATATAACAATATTTATAACAATGAAATAGACAAATAAAATAATAATAATAATAATAATAATAATAATAATAAAAATATAATAAAATAAAATAATAATATAATAATAATAATAATAATAATAATAATAATAATATATTATAAAATAAAGATATTAAGATAAAGTAATAAAATAAATCACAAAAATTATCCCAAAAATTTTCTTTTTTCTACTTTTATCATCATTATTGTCATGATAATAGAATTCTGGTAAAATTATCATTTTTACCCCCAAAACCGAAACATCAAAAAGAAGGAAAAACGTCTTTTGTGGGCTACTCTCAAAAGGCTATATTTTGCTAGATTTTCCGTTTTTCGACTTTTGGGTTTTTTTTTTTTTTTACCTTTTTTTTATTATATATGGACACAATTCCTGTTTTACATCATTATTATATGATTATCATCTTTTTTTGTTTTTTTTTCTTATCATCATCATTTTTCATCATTATTCAAAAACAAAAATTTTTTCCAAAACAAAACATTAACCATGATAATAATGATGATAATAAACAGAAATTATGTCCATATATAATAACAAAAAAAAAAGGTAAAAGAAAAAAAATCCAAAAGTCCGAAAAAGCGGCCACAATCTAGCGACATATAGCCTTTCTTAGAGTGAGACTCGAGAAAAATGACTTCGTTTTTTCCATTCATGTGATGATTCTGGGCAATTATTAGGTAATAATGATAATAATACCAGAATTTCTATTCATCATGACAATAATGATTGATAAAAAGTGAGAATAAAGAGAAATTGGATAACATTTGATGATTATTGAATAGATTACTATGATCATGATGATCATCATTAGATTATTATGATGAGTATAATTATCTATATTATATTATTATATATATTATTATTAATATATTCTTAATTATTATTATTAATTAGTAATCCTTTTGATTATTACTTAAATTATTAGTATTATTGCCAAAAAAAGTATTTATAACTGTTAATAATAAACATAAAATAATAATAATAAGTATAAGTATAATAATACTAATTGTTTAATATTGTTATGTAATCTATTATTGTTACTATTATCATTATTATATTTTTTACTGGGAAGTATAATTTGTAAAAATATTATTATAACAGTAATAATTACAGTAATAACGACTATTAATTGGAAATTATGATATAAATAATGATTATAGAAACGTTTATTATTGTTATTAATTGTTATTACCTATGATTATTTTCGTTGCTTATTAGTCATAGATGTAAAATCATGTATATTATAACTGCAATTAATTGGCAATAATAATGATACTAATTGCAATAATGATGATAATAATTGAATAATTGTATGAAAATGATGATGATTATAATGATGATTAATGATGACAATGATGATGTAAAGATAATAATGATGATAATCATGATAACAATGATGATTAATAATAGGAATTGTGTCCATCTATAATTAAAAAAAGGTAAAGAAAAAAATCCAAAAACTAATAGTCGAAAAAAGCGGCAAAATCAAGCGAAATATAGCTTTGACAGTTAGCTCCAAAAATGACGTTTTTTCACATTAATTTGATGATTATGGGCAATTTTGTATGCGGGTAATAATGCTAATAATACCAGAATTCTTATTAATCATGACAATAATTGATGATAAAAGTTGAGAATAAAGAGAATTTGGATAACATTTGATTGTCGTTTAATATTACTAACTAATTATCATTTATTATCATTCATTATTATATTATTAGTATATTATTACTATTATATTTATTATTATTATTATTATTTAATATTATTATTAGTATTATTAATCATTATGATTATTTTTATTATTATTATTATTTTATTATTATTATTATTATCATATTAGTATTACTTTAAATTATTAGGTATTATTGCCAAAAAAAATATATTATAAAGGTAATAAAAACAATTAATAATTTAAGAATAAGTAATAATTTATAATAATACTAATAGTTATAATACTTGCTATTAATATTATTATTGTTATTATTGTCATTATTATTATTTTTACTGGTAGTATAATTGTAAAAATAATTATTATAAATGTAATAATTACAGTAATAACTGTAATTATTATAACAGTAATAATTACAATAATAACGATATTAATCTAAATAATGATATAAATAATGATTATAGAAACGTTTATTATTGTTATTTTATTGTGATTACTATTGATTATTGTAGTGTTATAGTATAGATGTAAAATTCTATATTATAACTGCAAGAATTGCAAATAATAAATAATAATAATGCAATAATGATGATACTAATTGCACATAAATGATGATAATGCATGATGATAATGATGATAATGATGAAAATGATGATGAATAACGATAATATGAGATAATCATGATAATAATGATGATAATGACAGGAATTGTTGTCCATATATAATAGAAAAAAGGTAAAAGAAAAAAAATCCCAAAAGTCGAAAAATGGGCAAAATCTTTTGAGAGGAGACTCCAAAATGACGTTTTTTTTCATTCATTTGATGATTCTGGCAATTATTAGGGTAATAATGATAATAATTACCAGAATTCTATTTAATCCTGACAATAATGATTGATAAAAGTCAGAATAAAGAGAATGGGACAACATCTGATGATTATTAATATTATTACATATTATCATTATCATCAGTACATTATTATTATTATTATTAGTATTATATTAGTAGTAGTAGTATTATTTATTATTATTGAGTATTATTGATTAGTTAGATCATTATGTATGATTACTCGAATTAATGAGGGTATGGTACCAAAACAATGATAGTATAACTGTAATAATAACAATGATAATAATAATATTATTAAAATAACAGTAATTGTTATAATATTTTTATTAATATATTATTGTTATTATTATCATATTATTATTTGTACTGGTAGTTATAATTGTAAAAAAAATTTTATAACAGTAATAAAATTACAGTAATAACGATATTAATTGAAATACCCCCATGGCTATAAAAAAATGAGATAGAAACGTTTATTATTGTATTTATTATTGTGTATTACTATTATTATTGGTAGTTGTTAAATTAGTATAGATGTAAAATTATATATTATAACTGCAATAATTGCAATAATAATGATAAAGAATTGCAATATGATGATATTACATGCAATAATGATGAATAATGATGATGATAATGATGATAATATGATGATAACGAAATAAACGATGCTAATCAATTGATAATAATGGATGATCAAGCAATAGGAAGTGTGGTCCCTATATAATAAGAAAAAAAAGGTAAAAAAGAAAAAAAAATCCCAAAAGTCGAAAAAGCGGCAAAAGATATTCTAGCGAAATCATAGCCTTTTGATAGGGAGAAGACTCCAAAAAGACGTTTTTCCATTCAAATTGATGATTCTGGACCAATTATTAGGGTAATACATGATAATAATTACCAGACTTCTATAATCATGACAATAATGATGATAAAAGTGAGAATGAATAAAGTGAATGTGAACTAACATTTGATGATTATTAATAGTATTACTATTATTCATTATCATCATTATTATTACATTATTATTATTATTATTATTATATTATCAGTATTATTATTATTATTATTATATCATTAATTATTATTACTTAATTTATTAGTATTTATTGCCAAAAAAATATATTTATAACAAGAATAATAACCATAATAATAATAATAAGTATAATTTATCATATAATAATTGTTATAATTTGTTATTAATATTAATATTGTCTATTATATCATTATTATTACTATTTACTCGGTAGTATAAATTGTAACATAAATAGTTATAACAGTAATAATTACAGTAATAACGTGGTTAATTGAAAATAAGGATATAAATAATGATATAGAAACGTTATTTATTGTTATATTATTTGTTATTTACTTATTATTATTGTAGTTGTATTAGTATAGATGTAAAATATATATTATAACTGCATAATTGCATAATATGATAATATTGCAATAATGATGATAATAATTGCATATAATGATGATAATGATGATGATAACGATTATAATGATGAGAATGATGATGATTATTATAACGATAATAATGATAATAATTCATGATATAATGATGATAAATAACAGGAATTCGTGTCCATATATTATAAAAAAAAGCTAAAAAGAAAACAATCCCAAAAGTTCGAAACAGCGGCAAAATCTAGCGAAATATAGGCCTTTTGAGAATAGACTCCAAAATGACGTTTTTTTCAATTCATTGATGATTCTGCGCAATTATTAGGGTCAAATAATGAATAATAATTACCAGAATTCTATTAATCATGACAATAATGATGATAAAAGGGAGAATAAAGAGAATTTGGGATAACATTTGTGATTATTAATATTATTACTATTATCATTATTATCATCCATGATTGATCCAGTATATTATTATTATTTATTATTATTATATTATATTATTATTATTATGATTATTATTATATTATTATTGATTTTATTTATTATTATTCATTATTATTATTACTGTAATATTAGTATTATTGCCAAAAAATTATAATAACTGTAAAATAACAATAATAATAATAAATAAGTATAATTATAATAATACTAATTGTTATAATATGTGGGACTAATATTAGTATTGTTATATTATTATCAGTATTATTATTTCTCCTGGTAGAATAATTGTAAAAAAATAATTATTCATAACAGTAATAATTACAGTAATAGCGATATTAATTGAAATTAATGATATAAAATAAGATTATAGGAAACGTTATTATTGTTATTATTATTGTTATAACTATATATTAGTGTAGTTGTTAAGTATAGATGTAAAAAATATATCATATTGATAAACTGACCAAATAATTGCACGTATAATATGAGCAATAATTGCGAATAAATGATGATAATAATTGCAATAATGCTTAGATATGATGATAATTATATGATAGAGTATAAGGATGTATAATGATGATGATAACGATAATTAATGATGAGAATCATAGGATAAATATAAGGGGACTGTTGAATAAATGAAACAAAGGAAATTGTCGCATAAACCGTCTCAATGTACTACATGACATACAGATAACAAGAACGATACAATTAACGGTAATAAAAAAAACAAATGTACGAACAGAGGAACAACAACCGACAAAGGAAAAATATCCCGAATACAGCGCACTGATGGAAGATTCTAGCGAATACTATCGAGCGAACATCCGTGACGTGGACAGGAAGACCAGTAGGATACTCGCAGCGACAGAAATGAGCAAGCCATTTATTGCGTGCAAGCCAATCGAATATGATGCCCATATCTCTCGCTAATTTGCGAGCAATCAGTCTGAAATGAGCGGGTAATAGATGAGATAAATACATTAACCACGGGAATTCTCGATTAATCTATGACAATAATGATGATACTTTTTCCCAAAGTGCCATAGAAAACGGACAAAGAGCAATGGACCTACCTAAACTATCTAGTGATGATTGATCTGAGTACAGGGCAGTATTATATGCGGGCTAACTAGAATAATATACACTTACGCGCAAGTGATACAGTGCACATGAGAACATAGGTAATACGCAAGTGATTATGATTATATTATTATTATGATATATTATTATTATATTATGTATTATTATTTATTATCACTCATTATTATTACTTCAATATTAGTAGTATTGCCAAAAAAAATATTTCTTATATAACGGTAAGTAATAAAAATAATAATAATAAGTAAAAGATAATAATACTAATTGTTGCAAAACGGGGCGAACATAGTATTGTTGATTATATTACAAATAATATGTATGTTTCTATTATTAGTGCACACTCAGTATTATATATAGGCGACTACTTACAATCGCGTAATAGGTATGATGACCTGTATAAACGAACAACGAATAAGAAAATAAGAATATACTAGGGCAAGCATGCCTTAAAACCCAAAGCTAATAATAGCACGGTAGAAATAAATACGAAGCCGGAATTAACTGAAATAATGATAGAAATAATCGATTATAGAAACGTATTATTGTTATTATTATGTATTACTATATTATTGTAGGTTTTATTAGTATAGATGTAAAATTATATATATAACTGCAATAATTGCAATAATCATGATAATAATTGCAATAATGATGATTAAGAATGCAATAATGTGATAATAATTGCAAAGTAATGATGATGATTAATGATGATAATGATGATAAGATGAACCTGAAATACGGATAGACGCAATCCAATAATATCTCTAACTACACGGTATTTGCGTCATCCGTTGAACATGCGGTACGAACAATGAGCGCGGTGTTACTAGTGACGCTTAGTATGATGCAGATTTTTACGACCAGGTAATTGGTGCCAAGGAAATGAACCAGATCCCAGAAGCAGAACCGCATATGGCTCACACATACTAGGGAGTACCAAAATACTAATAGGTTACTTCCGGCAATGCACGTGACATGTTGCGAGTGCAAGCATGACATAAGATCCATCCCACGAGAGTCCCCCAAGTCCAGCACTTCCGATAGCGTAACGTGCATACATATACAGAGGGTAAGTAACGCAAGTAAATGGTCCTTTAACCACATAGTAACATGATCGACCTCAGTCACGTGTACAGCTATCGACCTTCGAGACGGCGGGTACGCTTTGGTAGGAGAGGAGTCAACGGAACCTATTCACTTACCCATCCAAGTAGGCCCTGAGTTGCAATGTCTATTGTATCAATCTACCAGTTCAAAGCAAAGGGGCTAATATTTGTGGCCCCCCGCCCCCAGTGTACTACTGATAAATCATAATAATTTTTTACACTCTATAACTGTACAAATAACAGAGGCCTACCAATAGAAATGAATAGTTAAATAATCAAACTAATAACTAATCACATATCAGCCGTCTTCTAACTAATCATGATAACGTGCTAACTATGTTATCATCAGGATCGTCTGCCTCGAGTTAATATCAGTTAGTTGACTGTAATTATTTTACTGTTACTTTGAGATAATATTTTGCTAGCAATATGTATCACTACAGACGAACTGTGACACACACAACATAATACATAATAAATAGGATCTAAATAACTCAACACAAGATACTAATATCGATACTAATATGGTAATATAACAAATCTAGCACCTCTAAAGTTATGATAGGATGCAAATTAATACTGCCTACGCTTATGTAATTTAGCTCTACTGGCTAAAGGAGATATCTATATATAACAGTTAGTATAAGGCATTTAGTCAATATTAGTTTTGGCCAACTGACATGACAGCTCAAATAATATAAGTACAAATAAGGCTAATGTAGATGAATAAATGCAAGATCAAATAAGAGGCTAGAAAGAATAATGAGGATGCATAACTAAGTCCAATAATAGACGATAATGAATATACAAAATAAGCTAAGATAATAAGATGGAAATATATTGAGATACGAAGAATTAATAATGCATTACAAGCTAGTATCCAGTAGTCACCGTAAGGGGCACTAGGTGCTACTAATCAAATGATTATTACAAGATCTGCTGCATAGCTACGTTTCTCTATCCCTTCTAATCATATCCATGCAGTGTTATGTACTATGATACATATAACCAATCAAAAAATATCACCGAGGTATGCCATCACAATTAATTGATTTCATGGCCTACATAGTGAGTTGATCATTAAATTAGTCCACGCATACACAATTTATGCGACGCGCCACTCGAGGTACAAACGATCAAATCAAACGGAAGATTTAGCAAGGGACCAAAAAATGAGCAGCAGTCGAGATGACCGACAAGAAAAAACGTCATTTAAGGAGTTTCTATAACTTCATCGACTCGTTTGCAATGAATAATCCTATATCATCGGCCCAGATGGATGTACCGCATATAGTGTACGAAAGCGTTCTGTAAGTATATTGTTTAAGCCTGAGGCTAAGTTTCAAAGGTTGTTTTGTTTCTGCACCCCAATTACGTGCTAGGCCGGGGATAAGGTCGTTATGTGTGGATGTTGTACTATCAGACTGGATATTGTCCAATAGACCTCCTTGTTTGTTAGGTCACGTGAATCCTATCCGATCGAGAGACAACATACTTTCCGTGTATTATCAAAGGTCCGCATTATTATCATGACAGTTATCATCAGCATTAATAGAGTTAATCGTTATCATTCCTCATTATCATGCATTTAATTCATCATATTTATTCATCATCTACCATCATTATTGCACATCTATTAAGATCAATCATTATTGCAATTATTATCCAATTGCACTTAGAGATTGGCCAGATGATCTATTCGCAACCTGTAAATTACACATAATATATACTAATTTACCAGTAACCATATACATCCAATAACAACTTACAAATCAAATGATAGTATAAATAGGTCAAAGCGCTAAATGAAAACAGTAGTAAGCTGAGGGAGAATATAAATTTAACAATAATACGTTTACCCATGATAATGCATTCTATATATAGCATAAAACAAGTAGAGAGCAATTATATAAATGTCTTACAAAAATTAAGATATCCGCTATTATACCCCTGCTTAATTAGTACTATTGTTTATAATATATTAAACATAATTTGTACAACACCATATCGGAGGAGAATATACTAAATAAGTACAGAAGAACAATGACTACCCATACATAATGATAATAATAATAACAAGATAATAATATTAATAAACAATATGTATAAACAAAAATTATGAGAGGTATTTATTAGATAATAGAACTCGATCTATTATTATTACTCATATTGTTTATTAGATTTACAGTGACTCTGATAATATATTTTTTGGCAATAATACATAATAATCAATGTACATAGTAAATAAAATAATAATGATAATAATAATAACATATAAGTAATCAATAATCAATAATAAATAATTAATAAGGGCGCATCATAATAATAATAATAATAATAATATAATAATAATAATCAATGAAAAACGATAATAATACATTGATAATAATACGATAATAGTACATAATAATTAATAATCACAAATGTTATCCAAAATCTCTTTGAATGTTCTTCACCTTTTATAATCATTATTGTCATGATTAATAGTAATTACATCGGTAATTATTTATCATTATAATACCCTAAATGCAATTGCAGAGATCATCAAATGATGCACAAATCAGAAAAGTCATTTTGGAGTCTTTCTCAACAAGCGCTATATATATCGGCTAGATTTTGCCGCTGTCACGACTTTTGGAGATTTTTTTTCCTTTTACCTTTTTTTTTAATATATGGACACAATTCCTGTTAATTATCATCATTATTATCATGATTATCATCCTTATTATCGTTATCATCATCATTCTCAAATCATTATAATCGTTATCATCATCATATATCATCATTATTGCAATATTATCATCCATTATTGCAATTAATTATCATTATCTATTGCAATTATTGCAGTTATTAATATATAATTTTACATCTATTACAAATAACAACTACAATAATAATAGTAATAACAATAATAATAACAATAACAATAAAGTTTCTTATAATCTGATTATTCTATTCATTCTTTCAATTAACATCGTTATTACTGAATATTTACTGTTTATTAATAATTATGTTGTTACAATTATACTACCAGTAAATATAATAATAATGATAAATAATAAACAATAATAATATAATAACAATATTATAACAATTAGGTATTATTATAATTATACTTAGTATTATTTATTATTGTTTTATTACTATTGTTATCAATATATTTTTTGGGCAATTAATTACTAATAAAATTTAAAGTAATAATAATAATCATAATAATCAATAATAATAATAATAATAATAATAATAATAATAATAATAATAATAATAATAATAATAATAATAATAATAATAAATATGACAAATAATCGATTGATAATGATATAGTTAATAATATTAATAATCATCAAATGCATGCAAATTCTCTTTATTCCACTTTTATCATCATTATTGTCATGATTAATAGAATTCTGGTAATTATATCATTATTACCCCTAATAATTGCCAGAATCCTCAAATGAATGGAAAAACGTCATTTTGGAGTCTTCTCTCAAAAGGCTAGATTTCGCCATAGATTTTGCCGCTTTTTCGACTTTTGGGATTTTTTTTCTTTTACCTTTTTTTATCTATATATGGACACAATTCCTATTATTATCATCATTATTATCATGATTATCATCATGATTATCGTTATCAACATCATTATCATTCATTATCATCATCATTATCAATCATTATTGCATTTAATATCATCATTATTGCAATTAGTATCATTATTATTGCAATTATTGCAGTTATAATATATAATTTTACATCTCTTACTAATAACAACTACAATAAAATTAGTAATAACAATAATAATAACAATAATAAACGTTTCTATAATCATTTTTATACCATATTTCAATTTAATATCGTTATTACTGTAATTATTACTGTTATAATAATTATTTTTTACAATTATACTACCAGTTAAAAATAAGAATAATGATAATAAGAGACAATAATAATATTAATAAAAATATTATAACAATTAGTATTTTATTAATTAGTACTGATTATTATTTATTATTGTTATTATTGACAGTTATAATATTTTTGTGTGTCAAGTAAGGACTAATAATTAAATAATAATAATTAATGATAAATAATAATAATAATAATTAATTAATAATAATAATAATAATAATAAGAATAATAATAATAATAATAATATAATACATGATAATGATGATAATGCTAATAGTAAATAATATTAATAATCATCAGCTGTTATCCAATTCTCTTTATTCTGACTTTATCATTCATTATTGTCATTGATAAATGAAATGCTTGGTAATTATTATCATTATTACCCTAATAATTGCCAGAATCATCAAATGAATGAAAAAAAACGTCATTTTGGAGTCTCCTCTCAAAAGATTTTGCCCATTTTTCGACTTTTGGGATTTTTTTTCTTTTACCTTTTTTATTATATATGGACACAATTCCTGTCATTATCATCATTATTATCATGGATTATCATAATTATTATCCGTTATCATCATCATTTTCATCATTATCATCATTATCATATTCATACATCATTATTGCAATTAGTATCATCATTTATTGCAATTATTATTATTATCTATTGCAATTCTTGCAGTTAGAATAAGAATTGTACAGTCGATACTAATAACAACGACAAGAATAATAGTAATGAACCAAGAAGAAGTAACAAGAAATAAACGTTTCGTATAAGTTGCAGTATGTATAGCATTATTTAGATTAATATCGTTATTATTGTAATTATTACTGTTATAATAATTACAGTTATTACTGTAATTATTACATTTATAATAATAGTTTTACAAAGGATACACCAGTAAAATAAAGAATATGACATAATGAAACAATAAGTTAAGATTAATAACAATATTATAAAGATTAGTATTATATAATTATACGTATTATTATGATTATTGGTTTTTATTACATTTATAATATATTTTTGGCAATAATACTAATAAATAAAGTAAATAATAATAATGACTAATAATTAATAATAAGAATAATAATAAATAATACTCCAAAATAATAATCATGATAATAATAATAATAATAAATAATAAAATAATAATAATAATAATTAATACATAATAATAATTAATAATAATCTAATGTCATAATGATGATAATAATGATAATAGTAATATATAATTGTAAACATTCAAATGTTATCCAAATTCTCCTTTATTCTCACTTTTAATCATCATTATGTCATGATTAAATAGAATTCTGGTATAATTATTAGCATTATACCCTAATATTTTTCCAGAATCATCAAATGAATGAAAAAACGCATTTTGGAGTCTACTGTAAAAGGCTATATTTCGCTTGATTTTGCCGACTTTTTTCGACTTTTGGGATTTTTTTTCTGTACCCTTTTTTAATTAATATGGACACAATTTCCTATATTATCATCATTGTTATCTATGATTATCAATCATTATTATCGTTATCATCCACATTATCATCATTATCATTCATTATCATCCATCATTTTCATCATTATTGCAATGATTATCATCATTATTTGCAATTAGTATTCATTATTATTGCAAATTATTGCGTTATAATATATGATTTTACATCTATACTAATAACAACTAAAAATCAATAGTAATAACAATAATAATAAACAATAATAACGTTTTTCTATAAATCATTATTTATATCATAAGTTCAATTATATCGGTATTACTGTAATTATTACTGTTATTAACTAATTATTTTTACAACTATACTACCAGTAAAAATAAGAATAAATGATAACTTAGAACAATAATAAGATTAATAACAATATTATAACAATGAGTATTCATTATTGAATTATACTTATTATGCATTATTATTACTGTTTATTATTACAGTTATAATATATTTTTTTTTGGCAAATAATACTAATTAATTTAAGTAATAATAATAAGGATTAATAATAAGAATAATAATAATAATAATACTAATAATAATAATAATAATAATAATAATAATAATAAATTTATAATAATAATCAATAATAATAATGATGATAATAAGTAATAGTAATAATATTAATAATCATCAAATGTTATCCAAAAATTCCTCTTTATTTCTCACTTTTATCATGCATTATCTGTCATGATGATAGAATTCTGGTAATTATGATCCATTATTACCCTAATAATTGCCACGAATCATCAAATGATGGGAAAAAACGTCATTTTCGAGTCTACTCTCAGAAGGCTATATTTCGCTAGATTTTAGCGCTTTTTCGACTTTTGGGGATTTTTTTTCTTTTACCTTTTTTTTTTATTATATATGACATAAATTTCTGTTATGTATTCAGCATTATTATCATGGTTATCATCATATTATCGTCTAACTCATCTATATCATCAGTATCATCAATATCATCATTCATTATCATCATTTATTGCATTTATTATCCTCACTTATTTGCAATTATTAATCATTATTATTGCAATGATTGCAAGTTATAATATGTAATTTTACATGCTATACTAATAACAAACTACAAAATTAAGAGTAATAACAATACGTAATAAACAATAATAACCGTTTCTATAATCATTATTTATATCATTATTTTCAATATATCGTTATTACTGTAATTATTACTGTTATAATAATATTTTTACAATTATTGACTACCAGTAAAAATAATAAACCAATGATAATAATAACAATAATAATATTAATAAAAGATTATAACAATTAGTATTATTATAATTTATTACTATTATTATTACTATTGTTATTATTACAGTTATAAATTAATTTTTTGGCAATAATTACTAATAAGTAAAGGTAATAAATAATACTGATAATAAAAATAATAATAATAATAATAATAAAATAATAAAAAAAAAAATAATAATAATAATATAATGATAATAATGATGATAATGATGGATAAATAGTAAAATATTAATAATCATCAGATGTTATCAAATTTCTTTATTTTAACTTTATCATCATTTTGTCATGATTCATAGAATTCGGTAATTGATTATAATTATTACCCTAATAATTACCGAATCATCAAAAAGAATGAAAAAAACGCATTTTGGAGTCTACTCTCAAAAGGCTATATTTCGCTAGATTTTGCCGCTTTTCGACTTTTGGGATTTTTTTCTTTTACCTTTTTTTTAGTATATATGGACACAATTCCTGTTAGTATCATTATTATATCCTGATTATCATCATTATTGATCGTCTCTCATCATAATTTCATCATTATCAATCATTATAATCAATCATTATAATCATTATGCAGATGATTATCATCATTATTTGCAAATTTAGTATCATTATAATTGCAATTATTGCAGTTATAATTATATAATTTTACATCTATACTAATAACAACTACAATTAATAATAGTAATAACAATAATAATAACAATATAACGGTTCTATAATCATTATTTTTATATCATTATTTCAATAATATCGTATTACGTAATTATTATGTATAATAATTATTTTTACAATTATTACTTACCAGAAAAAAAATAATAATAATGATAATAATAACAATAATAATATTAATAACAAATTATAACAATTAGTTATTATTATAATTATATTTTATATATTATTATTGTTATTATTACAGTTATAAATATTTTGGCAATAATTACTAATAATTAAAGTAAAATAAATAATGGATAATAACTAATAAATAAGAATAATAATAATAATAATAATAATAAAATAATAATAATAATAATAATTAATATAATAATAAAATAATAATGATAATAATATGATAATAATGATAATAGTAATAATATTAATATCATCCAAATGTTATCCAAATTCTCTTCCTTCTCACTTTATCATCATTTATTGTCATGATTAATAGAATTTCTGGTAATATTATCATTATACCCTAATAATTGCCAGAATCAACAAATGAATGGCAAAAAAACGTCATTTTGGAGTCTACTCTCAAAAGGCTATATTCGCTAGATTTTGCCACGTTTTCGACTTTTGGGAGTTTTTTCTTTTACTTTTTTTTTATTATATATGGAACAATTCCTGTTATATCATCATTAATTATCATGATTATCATCATTATATCGTTATCATCCATTCATTTATCATCCATTATCATTCATTATCATCATCATTATCATCATTATTGCCATTATGATCATCATTAGTGCAATATATCATTATTAATTGCAATTATTAGCAGTTATTAATACATAAATTTTACATCATACTAATAAAAAAACGACAAAGAATAATAGTTAAATAACAATAATACATAACAATTAATAACGTTTCTATTAATCATTATTTCTATCATTATCTCAATTAATTCGTCATTACTGTAATTAATTACTGTTATAATATTTATTTTTACATTATTAATACCAGTAATAATAATAATAATGATAATAATACAATAATAATATTAATAAACAATATTATAACAATTAGTATTATTATAATTATACTTAAATATTTTATTATTGTAATTATTACAGTCTAAATATATTTTTTGGCAATAATACTAATAAAATAAAGTAAAAAAAAATGTTAATAATAATAAAATAATAAATAATAATAATAATAATAATAATTAAAATAAAAAATAATAATAATAATAAATAATAATAATAATCATTATAAATAATGATGATAATAATGATAATAGTAATAATGATTAACTAATCATCAAATGTTATCCAAATTCTTCTTTATTCTCACTTTTATCATAATTATTGTCCTGAGTATAGAATTTGCGTAATTATTATCATTATTACCAATAATTGCCAGAATCATAAAATGAATGGAAAAAAACGTCATTTTGGAGTCTACTCTCAAAAGGCTAGATTGCGCTATATTTGCCGCTTTTTCGCCTTTGGGATTTTTTTCTTTACATTTTTTTTTTAATATATATGGACACAATTCCTGTATCATCATTATCTATCATGATTCTCATCATTATTATCGTTATAATCATCTTATCATCATTATCATCATAGCATCATCATTCTCATCATTATTGCAATTATTGAGCCTTCACTATGCAATTATATCATAATTATTGCAATATCGATCTATAATTGCAATTATTGCAGTTATAATATATAATATTTACATCTATACTAATAACAACTACAATACAAATAGTAAAACAATAATAATAACAATAATAACGTTTCTCAATCATTATTTATATCATTATTTCAATTAATTCGGTAGTACTGTAAAGTTCTTACTTTATAAATAAGATTATTTTTACAATCATAATACCAGTAAAAATAATAATAATGATAATAATAAACAATAATAATATTAATAACAATATTATACAAAATTAGTATTATTATATTATAGTTATTTATTATTATTATTGTTTTATTATTACAGTCTATAATATATTTTTTGGGCAATAATACTAATAATGAAAGGTAATAAATAATAAATGTTTATAATAATAATAAATAATAATAATAATACTAAGAATAATAATAATAATAATAAATAATAATGATGATGATGATAATGATAATAGTAATAATATTAATAATCATCAAAATGTTATCAAAGCTCTTTATTCTCACTTTTATCATCATTATTGTCATGATTAAAGAATTCTAGTAATATTATCATATTACCCTAATAATTGCCAGAATCATCAAAATGAATGGAAAAAACATCATTTTGGAGTATACTCTCAAAAGGCCATATTTCGCTCGATTTGGCTCTTTTCGGACTTCCTGGGATTTTTTTTCTTTTACCTTTTTTTTTATTATATAAGGACACAAATTCCTGTCTATTATCATCATTAGTATCATGCATTATCATCATTATTACCGTTATCATCATAATTATCATCATTATCATCATCATTATCATCAGTATTGGAAAATATTATCATATTATTAGCAAAATATTATCATTATATTGCAAGCTATTGCAGTTATAATATATAATTTTACAATCTTATATAATAACAAAACTACAATAATAATAGTTAATACAATAATAATAACAATAATAACGTTTCTATAAATCATTTATTTATCATCAGTATTTTCAATTAATATAGTGTTATTACTGTAATTTATTACTGTTATAATAATTATTTTTTACAAATTATACTACCAGTAAAAATAATAATAATGTAATAAATAAACAATAATAATAATTAAGAACAACTTCTAACAATTAGTATTATTATAATTATACTGATTATATTATTATTGTTATTATTCCAGTTATAATATATTTTTGGCAATAATACTAATAATTAAAGTAATAATAATAGATAGTAATAATCAATAATAATACATAATATAATAATAATAATAATAAAAAAGTAATAATAATAAAGAATATTATAATAATAATTAATAATTAATATATAATAATAATAATAATAATAATGATTAATAATGATGTATAATAATTATAAAGTAATAATATGAATAATCATTCAAATGTTACCAAAGTCTCTTATTCTCATTGTTATCATCATTATTGTCATGGATTAATAGAATTCTTGTAATTATTATCATAATTAACCCTAATAATTGCCAGAATCATCAAAATGAAATGGGAAAAAACGGTCATTGGGGTCTATTCTCAAAAAGGACTATAGTTCTCAGATTTGCCGCTTTTCTGACTTTTAGGGATTTTTTTTTCTTTTCCCTTTTTTTTTATTATATATGGAAACAATTCCTATTATTAATCATCATTATTTATCATGATATCATCATTTTAATCGTTATCATCATCATTATCATCATTACATCCTTATCCCTGATCATTATCATCACTATGCAATATTATCATCATTATTGCAATTTATTATCATCGATCATTTACAATTATTGCAGTTTATAATATATATTTTACATCTATATAATAAACAACTAAAACAATAATAATAGTAATAACACTTAAGAGATAACAATAAATAACGTTTCTATATATTATTTATTCATTATTTCAATAATATAGTTGTAACTGTAATTATCAATGGTTATAATAATTATTTTTACAATATATACCCAGTAAAAATATTAAAAATGATAATAATAACAATAATAATATTAATAACAAGATTATAACCATTAGTATTATTATAATTATACTTTCATTATCTATTATTATTGTTATTATTACAGTTACAATATAATTTTCGGCAATAATACTAATAATTAAAGTAATCAATAATATGATAATAATTAATAATAATAATTGCCCCCCCAAAAAAAGAAACTTTTTTTTTTATGGAAGGCATTTAAATTTTTACAGCAAAATATGATGTATGGGATTAAAAAAATATTTTGATACATTTCTGATTTTCTATTGAAACCCATTATCATTTATTACAAATCACATGTTTTTAACTACATTTAAATTAAATAACCATAAAATGCAGGGTCGGAAAGGCCTAATCCTTTCTAGAAAGTTCCGGGAACATTTACCCTATAATATTTTATATCCCCCTTCCCAGAGAAAAGGGGAAAAAAAGAAAGCAGAAGAATCAGAGTAAAAAAAGAGAGTTTGCGAAACAGCGGCTGAAAAAATTTAGTACATTTATTCATATATTTAATATAATATAATTTTTTAAATATATAATATATTATAAATTAAAAACAATTTTTTTTTTTTTTTTTTTTTTTTTTTTTTTTTTTTTTTTTTTTTTGAAATTCACTTCAAAAGCCCAAAAAACCTTTAAATGTTCAGGGTTAAAAGAATAGCTGCTGCTTGTAATTTTTAGGGGTTTTTTTATGTATCTTTAGATGATCCCCGGGTATGGGTTGTGGCCCCATCAAAAGCACAATATTTCAATTCTCCTAGTATTTCCCCGGCTCCAGAAAAAACCCCAGGCATTTCCGGAAACATGATAACCCCAAAAAAAAATCGAAAGCTGCGTTTAAAGTAAGCAAATTTGGAAACTCCCCCTTACCCCATCCTGCTTTGCCTGGAACGGCCAGACAGTTTTTGTTTCACCGGGAAAAGGTAAAGTTTGTCTTCTTTCTGCTGGTTTCTCAAAGGAAGCCTTTAAATTTTTTCTTTTTTGTTTTCCCGTGTTTTTCAGTCACAGGTTTGGGAAATTTCCTTTTTCCTTTTCCCTTCCGGGGCCCTTTTTTACCGGCGGGGGATAAGCGGTTTCTCCCACTCCCCGGGTCGCGCAGAGGGGGGGAGCGGGTTTTTGCTTTAAATTCCTTCCTCTCTTCTATCCACTGTTGGGATTAATCTCATAAAATTAGTAGGATTGGGTTACGTTTGTTTTAAGGGTTTACAAAATTTTGGGTTTTTGGTTAAATTAGTTTAAGCGAAGGTTAGCTTATTTTTCTTTTAGATTGCTGGTTAATTCGATTGGGGTTTAGTCAGGTTAGGTTAGGATAGTTTTTTGCACGTTAGAATATTTTTACATTTAGTTCGTTAGTTTGGGGTTTTAATTTTGTTTATTTTGGTTTGGTGAGTTTAGTTGGCAAAGTTGGTTAGATTATTTTAGGTTTGTCAGGTTGGGTTTATTAATAGCAATAGATTAGGTTAGGCTATTTTAATTTTTAATTATTTGGGTTAATTTAGATTGGGGGTTTAATTTATTTTTTAAGTTGGGTTAGTTTTGGTTTTTAGTTAGTTTGGGTTAGGTGATAAGGAAGGTTGGGGTTAGTTAGTTTTTTGTAAGGTTGGTTTGTTAAAAGGTTCATTTAGAGTTGGTTAGATTGGTATGGGTTTCGTTAGGTTCATTTTTAAAATTTGTTAGGGTTTAAATTTTAGGTTAAATCACGTTAGCTAGCTTATATTTAAAACAATATTAAACAATTTGATTTTTAAACTATACTTTTCATTTTATTATTTTTATTTTTACAGTTTAATATATTTTTTGGCAATAAATTACAATAATTAAAGAATAAAAATTTAAAATATAATAATAAAATAATAAAATAATAATAATAATAATAATATTAAAAATGTAATAATGGAAATATGAAAAATGATAATAATAATATAAAAAGTGTAATATTAAAAATCATCAAAGTTATCCCAAAACTCTTTTTTTTTCACTTTTCATCATTATTTTCTGATTTAAAAGAAATGGTAAATTTTCATTTTTTACCCTTAAAATTGCCAAATCATCAAAATAAAGGAAAAAAAAAGTCATTTGGAGTCTACTCTCAAAAAAGGGTAATTCTTAGATTTTCCCCTTTTTGATTTTGGGATTTTTTTTTTTTTACCTTTTTTTTTATATAATGGACACAATTCGTATTTCCATTTTTATTTTTGATTATCACATTATTATCGTTTTCATCACATTATCTCATTTTCATCGTTTTTATCATCATTGTTGCAATTTTATCATCATTTGAAAAATTATCATTTTATTGCAATTATTGCAGTTATATATATTTTTTACATTAATAATAACAACTCAATAAAATGTAATAACCATAATAATAACAATAATAAAGTTTTATAAACATATTTATACATATTTTTAAATTAAATCGTTATTATTGTAATTTTTAATGTTATAAAATTATTTTTTTCAATTTTATACCCAAAAAATAATAAACAAGATAATAATAACAATAAAATTTTAATAAAAATTTATAACAATTGGTATTATTTTTTTAACTTATTATTATTTTTATTTTATTATTACGTTTTTTAATATATTTTTTTGGCAATAAAACTAATAAAAAAGTAATAATAATAATAATAATAATACTATAATAATAATATAATAAAATAATATAATCATGATAATACTGATAATAATGATAATAATAGTGATAAATATAATAATATTAATAATCATCAAATTGTTATCCAAATTCTCTATTCTCACATTTTATCATCATTATTGTCATGAATAATAGAATTCCAGGTAATTAATTATCATTTATTACCCTAATAATTGCCAGAATTCATCAAATGAATGGAAAAACGTCATTTTGAGTCTACTCTCAAAAGGCTATATTTCCTTGATTTTGCCGCTTTTTCACTTTTGGGATTTTTTTCTTTTTCCTTTTTTTTTTATTATATATGGGACACAATTTCCTGTTATTATCATCATATTATCATGATTATCATCATTATTATCGATATCATCATCATTATCATCATTACATCATATTATCATCATTATTGCAATTATTATCATCATTATTGCAATAATTATTATTATTATTGCAATTATTGCAGTATAAATATAATTTTACATCATTACTAATAACATACTACAATAATAAAGTAATAACAATAATAATAACAATAATAACGTTTTTATAATCATTATTTATATCATTATTTTAATTAAATCGTTATTACTGTAATATTACTGTTATAATAATTTTTTTTACAATTATACTACCAGTAAAAATAATAATAATGATAATAATAACAATAATATATTAATAAAATATTATAACAATTGTATTATTATAATTATACTTATTATTATTATTATTTTTATTATTAAGTTATAATAATTTTTTGGTAATAATACTAATAATTAAAGTAATAATAAATAATAATAAAATAATAATAATAATAATAATAATATAATATTAATAATGATATAATAATGATAATAATGATAATAATGATAATATAATGATAATAGTAATAATATTAATAATCATCAAATGTTATCCAAATTCTCTTATCTCACTTTTATCATCATTATTGTCATTGAATTATGAATTCAGGTAATTTTATCATTATTACCCTAATAATTGCCAGAATCATCAAATGAATGGAAAAAACGTCATTTTGGAGTCTACTCTCAAAAGGCTATATTTCGCTAGATTTTGCCACTTTTCGACTTTTGGGATTTTTTTTTTTTTACTTTTTTTTTATTATATATGGACAAAATCCTGTTATTATCATCATTATTATCAATGATTATCATCATTATTATCGTTATCATCATCATTATCATCATTATAAATCATTATCATATCATTATCATCATTATTGCAATTATTATCATCATTATTGCAATATTATCATAATTATTGGCAATTATTATCATTGTAATTGCCATTATTGCGTTATAATATATATATTACATCTATACTAATAACAACTACAATATATATTAATAAACAATAATAATAACAATATAACGTTTTCTATAATCATTATTTATATCATTTATTTCAATAATATCGGTATTAACTGTAATTATTACTGTTATAATAATTGTTTTTACAATCATCTACCAGTAAAAATAATAATAATGATAGTAATAACAATAATATATTAATAACATAATTATAACAATTAGTATTAGTATAATTATAGTTATTATTATTATTATTGTTTATGATTACAGTTATAATATATTTTTGGCAATAATACTATATTAAAGTATAATAATAATGTTTATAATAATAATAATAATAATAATAATAATATAATAAGTTAATAATAATAATAATAATAATACTGATGATGATGATAATGATAATAGTAATAATATTATACTCATCAAATTTATCCAATTCTCTTTATTCTCACTGTTTTATCATCATTATTTGTCATGATTAATAGATTCTAGTAATTATTATCATTATTACCCTAATATTGCCAGAATCTCAATGATGGAAAAAACATCATTTTGGAGTATACTCCCTCAAAAGGCTATATTTCGCTAGATTTTGCCTCTTTGCGACTTCTGGATTTTTTTCTTTGAAACCTTTTTTTTTTTATTATATAAGGACATCAATTCTGTTCTTATCATCATAATTATCATGATTATCATCATTATTACCGTTATCATCATCATTATCATCATTATCATCATCATATCATCATTATTGGAATATATCATCATTATGCAAATATTTCATTATTATTGCAATTATTGCAGTTTATAATATATAATTTTACAACATCGATATAACTACTAACACACTACAATAATATACGTAATAACAATAATAATAACATAATACGTTTCTATAATCATTATTTATATCATTATTTCAATTACGTATCGTATTACTTGTAATATTAACTGTTATAAATAATTATGTTTTTTTACAATTACTACCAGTAAAAATAATAATGATAATATAACAAATAATAAGATTAATAACAATATTATAACATTAGTATTATTATAATTATACTTATTATTATTCTATTTGTTTGATTACAGTTATAATATATTTTTTTGGGGCAAGATACTAATATTACAGTAATAATAATAATGATAGTATCATCATCAATCATAATAATAATAAATAATAATATAATAATATAAATAATAATAATAAATAAATTATAATAATAATATATAATATATATAATATAAAAATAATATAATTAATGAATGATCCTAATGATAATCTTAATAAATTAAATAATCATCAATGTTATCCAAATTCTCTTTATTCTCACTTTTATCATCATTCTTGTCATGATTAATAGAATTCGGTATTATTATCATTTATTACCCTAATAATTGCCAGAAATCATCAAATGACTTGAAAAAACGTCATTTTGGGGTCTATTCTCAAAGATCCTCTATTTCTCTGATTTTGCCGCTTTTTCGACTTTTGGGATTTTTTCTTTCCCTTTTTTTTTATTATATGTGGACACAATTTCCTATTATTATCATCATTATGTCAGAATTATCAATCATTATTATCGTTATCATCATCATTATCATCATTATCATCATTCTCTGATCATTATCCTCATTTTGCAATTATTATCATATTATTGCAATTATTATCATTATCATTACAAGTATTGCGTTATAATAATAATTTACAATCTATGAAAATGAATAACACCTACAAATAATAATAGTAAGATAACAATACTAATAACAATACTACGTTTTCTATAATCATTATTTAATTCATTATTCAATTAATATATCGTTGTAACTGGGGAGGGGGGTAATTATCACTGTTTAATACTTATTTTTTACAATTATACTACCAGTATAAAATAATAAAAATGATATAATAAAAATAATAATAATTAATAACAATATTATACCAATTAGTATTATTATACTTTACTTATTAGTATTATTATTTGTTATTAATTACAGTTATAATAATTTTTGGGGCATAATCCTAATAATTAAAGTTAATAATATAATGATAATACTAATATAATATAATAATAATGATAATAAATAATAATAATAATAATAAATCATAATATATTGATAATAATGCTGATAATAATGATATATTAATAATATTAAATATCATCAAATTGTTTCCAAATTCTCTTTATTCTCACTTTATCATCATTATGTCATGATTAATAGAATGCTGGTAT
>NW_023658133.1:0-25109 GCF_015228065.2 Penaeus monodon
TCTTTAGAGGTAACTGAGAGAAGGGTAATATCAAACAATGATAATCTTACATTTCTTGATATATTGAATTATAAATCATTAAACTTGTACAACTAAAAAAAACCTTAATTGACACAGAGGTCCACTTCTCCACTAATGTGTGTATTCCTTCTTTATGTCTTCCTTCCTGAATCCTTTGGCTGTACAGACTTTCCTCAAATTCCTTCATTTCTATCCTGTATCAGTTCAGAGGATTCCTAAGGATGGCATCTGCTTTACAATCTGGTGGATCTCTCCAAGGACTTCTCAGGAGCAAACACCACAAAACAGAACAAAAACACAAAAAAAAACATTCCTAAAAAAAGAGAAACAATGGTTCTATTTTAGGAATGATAAAACAATAAAAGGTTCAATATAACTAATTTCTGTAGGAACATAACTACTTTTGACAAACAAACAATTGCATAGATTCATGCCATTATATACGATCTGAGTAGTTTTATATTTATACATTATATCATATTTATGAAACACTCATTTTAGCATAGATAGTATTATTCTATTATAAACTTCAATAACACTTACTCCTTGAATGGGTTTTAAATCCTCAATAATAACAGAGAGACATCTGAATGGTATCCAAGTGCCACGTGTCAGCCACTAGCTGTGAAGAAGATATTCTATTTACCATGATTTTCCAATGTGTTCTCAATGATTACTTTGTTATGGTTCTGTAATCAGATCTATAGTATTTATAATTTTATTATTGATATTAGCACAGCTGAATGTTCTTTCTTACTTCTGGTACTTAAAGAATTTTACTAACCTCTTTCGAGCATCTCCAGGCACTTGTTTCGTTTCTCCTCTCTCTCTGGTAATGACTCTAATATCAGGGTTTAGCATTGTATATTCTTAACATTTTTAACATCTACTCAGATCACATATATTACAAGCATATTGTTTCGTCTTAATCATACATACATAATACCGGAACTTAAATAAATTTCTCAAGAAACAAAATGAATACATATTGGTTTCTTCATTAAAATATCCATTATATAACCTTAATATAATAAGCAACAGTGAAATATAACTGCGTACCCTCTAATTAAAGAGAATGCCTTGTGGGGGAAACAAAGAAAACTGAACTTTGTAGGGTAGACTCGCATATTTCCACTGTTTCTTTATCTTAATATAATAATGTAAACGTATATAGCACCTGATACAAAAAATAGTAAAATAAAGTATCATCTTTCTAAGAAAATAAAATATCATCTTTCTAAATAATTATTTAAGTACTAATTATCTTACCAGCTAAAGACTAATTAAATGAGGTATACATAATTAACATATGAGTAAAACCAAGTAAGTGAGGTATACAAAGGGTGGTCAAGACGAATTTTTGGGTCATTCTTACTTCATGACTTAGTGCTCATTACAGCACACCACCCCATCCTGGCTCCCTGCAGGGTACCGGATGCGGCTGGCCGTCACATAGCCAACGTGCTCGAGACATTCCCCGAGATCGCTCTCCTCAACAGCCAGGAGCCAACGCATGTGAGAGGAGGGGTCCTAGACCTCACCCTGGCCACTGCGACTCTGGTGGAGAGGATTGGCTGGCGTGTCGATGAGACCGTCACTATGACCATTATGGCACTATAACAACCCTCATGGATAGTGGCCCAGCCGAAATACCACGACCGAATCCAGATGGAAAACAGACAAGGCCAACTGGCAGGCGTTCCAGAGCGCCTTGGCCCGCTGTCTGAGAAGCAATGAACCCACACAGAGGGAAAATGTGGAAGTGCTACAAGCCAGACTTGTAAATGCCATTGATGAGGCAGCCTCACTGACCATACCCAAAACTCGGCTTGGGTCCAGGAGTCACAAGGACACCTGGTACTTCAATGACGAGATTAGGGAGGTCAATCACAGGGTAAACATGTGCCGAAAACATTTCCGAAGCAAAGAACCCCGACAACCTAGCCCTCCTAAGGGAGGCGGTGAGGGATGCCAAGGAAACTGCCAGCAGAGTGAGGCAGGAAAAGTGGCTGGAATGGTGTGAGTCTTTCGATCACCGTACCACCCTCTCAGAGCTATGGCAACGGGTCAAGCGAGCCACCAGCCGCTCAGCCCGAGATGCACGCACCACGACCCCCAGGCAGAGGCCAACAGACTGGCGCAAGAGTTCTCTGCGAGAACGAGCAGCGACAGTCTGCCAGCCGAACTGAGGGCAAGACAAGAACGCCTACAACCAGACAGACTTGCTCACATCAGAGAAAGGGCAGCCGAACCCGATAACTCAGACGTTATCTTTCTCTGAGGGAACTAAGAGATGCACACAAGCCAGTCGCAACTCAGCCCCGGGCGATGACGGGATCTCGTACCCCATCATCTCCCGCCTGGGACTGGTAGGTGAGCTTGCATTCCTGCAACTCATCAACAGGTCCTGGGAAACTTCCACTCTACCCCAGAGCTGGAAGAGGGCTACCATAGTTCCCATCCCTAAACCAAAGGAGCCGGGGAAGTACGCCCCATCTCTCTCCTCAGCTGTCTGGCCAAGACTGCCGAGAGGATGGTACTGAACCGGCTCCAATGGAAAATGGGAGCCCCACACGAACACCTCCACGGGTTCACCAGGGGCATGAGCACAGCGCACAGCATAGCCACGCTCTTGAGCACAATAAACACGGGCGCATCTGTGGCAGTATTCCTTGACCTGGAGAAGGCTTTCGAATTGGCAAGTCCTCTTGCCATTCAGGAGAGCCTGATCCAAAAAGGAATCAGAGGTAAGCTCTTGGCTTGGATAGGTGACTACTTTACAAATAGAACAGCCAGAGTCAAATTCCAAGGTCACCTATCACAGCACATGCCACTAGAAAATGGAACGCCACAGGGTGGGGTTCTCAGTCCAGCCCTTTTTAACACACTAATGTCCTGTATCCTCAACATAAACCTCCCAGTGGGGTGCAAGATCATCTCCTATGCAGACGATCTTGCTATCATCTCCACTGGACCACACAGCCTAAACAAAGCCCAGCGTTGTCTGGACTTGGTATCCGAGGAGTGTTGCAGGACAGGACTAAAGATCTCTGCAGCCAAATCCAAGGCATGGCTTGAGACAGAGAGTTCAAGGCACAAGTCTGAAAATCCAGGGAATGGACCTGGAGTGGGTTCAGGAATACCTGTACCTTGGGGTAAGGATAGACCGGACCCTCTCCTTCCGCCAGGAGGTCCAGTACCTGCTTGACCGAACAAAGGCAAGACTGTCTGTCATGAGAGTAATGAGTGGAAGACGCCATAGGGGCCAGACACAGAGTACTAAGATCATTCTACGTACATGCTGTCAGGCCCATTGTAGACTATGCCTCCCTCGCTCTGATTGGCATCAAGAGAAAAATATAAGACCGATTGGAGACAGTCCAAAACGAAGCCGCCAGGGTCATTCTGGTGCCCCAAGGTGGGCGAAGGTCCTCAACCTCCTAGTGGAGACAAACCTTCTCCCCTTGGCTCACGAATTGATCTAACGGCAGCCCAATTCTTATCAAAGGTCATCCAGGCTCCCAGGAACACAAGCCTAAGACACAAAATAGTCAGACGCCTAGAACAAGATAACGAGCTGTTTGCAAACAACTCCTGGCTGTCTCACACAGCCAGGGTGCTAATACGCCATCAGCTCAAAGAACCACTACTGGCCAGGGCATGGACTCCCCCTACCCTGACTTTGTCGAAGCTCCGCCGTGGGCACAACCTCGATAGAGTTCTCGGTCATGAGACTGGCAACCAAAAAGAATGAATATTGCACGCCTAGCCTAAAGGCAGAAACCCAGAGGGTCATTGCAACCATCACCCCTCCGGGGAGCCTGACATATTACACAGACGGATCGGTCGATCCTTGACCCACACTGCAGGCGCCGGCTTTGCAGCAAGGGATGCCACAATATCCATGAGGGTAACAGACAACGCCTCCTCGCTACAGGCAGAGGTAGTTGCTATCATGGGAGCACTGAGACCGCGTCCAGGAGAAAAGGTCACGTGGTTCATACACACAGACTCCAAAGGAGCCGTCGACTGTCTTCAGCAGCGCTCACCCACTGACAACATCTACCTCCTGACAACCATCGGCACAATAACACAAAGGATGCTTGCTCAGGTAGAAGAATTATCATAAACTGGGTTCCCAGCCATATAGGGATCAGAGGCAATGAGCTTGCTGACAGATTAGCCGAAATCGGCCCCAAATCCCATGATAATACATCAGAGCCGAAGTTTACTTAGGAGGAAGTGTACGGTGACGGCCAACTCCTTCCTCCTGCAGCTTCACAGAGAGGAAACAGACATTCCCCTCGGCCAGCTGGTACTCAGATGCCACAGGCTATGAACCACTGGCACTCTCTGAAATAAACAACAGAGTACCGAAGTCATTCTGCACAGAATGCGCCTAGGTTACCACTGTGCATGGCAGATCATACAAACCATAGAACATGAAGAGAGGTGTTGCATGCATTGCGGCGAGCCGAACGCCACACTGATACACTACTTGGAGAATTGCGTGCACACGCAATTCCTAAGACAAACCCCACAGAACACAGCCGTCGTGCTGGTAAAGAGATTATGCGAGATGCTTACACCACGGCTACAGGAGCGCCTGCTGGCAATCCCACCGCCACGGTAAGCACCGAGTGTCAGACCAACAAATGAGACAGCCATAAAAAGCTGACACAGGCCGGGCCATAAGTGAAAGGCCCGGGCGAAGCCAGAACTTCGCAAATCTCAAGCAAGCAAGCAACGAGATCAGCATTCCCCGATCCTCCAGCAGAGCAGACAACAGTAGCAGCACCACAAGGACTGCCCAGTCCTTAGCCGACCGGGGAGCCTGCCGGCTCCCCCGTTGATCTCTGACTTCACTTCAGCACCCAGCCATACCTGTGGGCACTCACACCCACAACAAATTCTCCCCAAAGAGATAAAACACCAGTAACCACAAATAGAAGATGGGCAAACATCCATCCTCTATACTGGTGACCACCGGAGTGATACGTTAAGGTTTCGCTCGCTCGCTTTGCTCACTCTCTGGAGGGGGAGTACCTGTAGCAGCACGACCCCGCAACCTGGAGTTCAGCATAGTTACCCAGGTTGGGTCACACAGGTCCACAGCCATGTCCGCGCACATTGGACAGCGGGCTCCCCTCATTCCCTGCGCGCTTACACAGCGCTAGTGTATTTAAGCCGCAGAGCAGAAAAACGAGATCAAGGGCTCTCACTGGACCTCTAGGTCTCAAGGTTTTTGTGTTGGGTTTTCTTGGTAAAGAGATCTTTGACACCCCCACGCAGAGACGACCTTGGCCCTTGTGCTGATAACTTTGGGTGTTATCTTGCACACCTTGCTTTGAGGCTAGTATTTTTAATTGTAGGCCAGAGTGCTTACAATTAAAAATACGAAGCACTGTGGCAATTAGCAGTTTTACTGCGAGGTGCCGGCCGAACCCATAAGGGTTAGATTCCCCGTTCGGCAGGGTCCTAACCCCGACCGGCCCTAACACACAAAGACTGTTAATTGCCCAGTGTGTCTTCCTTTCTGATACCACTACCGCCCTTGCATCAATCCTGTCAATTAGCTTCTGCTAGACTTCCCTCCCTGACCTTCATCATCACCCTCGTGCTATGCCTTCATGGGTCACGTAATCAAATTATCATATTCTGGGGAGCCCATCTCCTGTGAGGTGGCTCTCCAGAAAATCTTCTCAATCACAGAAGTTGCCGTGACGCATTGTTTTAAAGTTCACAATGGCTACAAGGTTGTTGTTGCCAAGCCTGAACAGCTGACCCCCTTCCTCTCCTCGACTGGCCAAAGAACACTCGCAGAACAAGGCTTCAAACCTCTCCCTTCCCCTGAGACTAAGGCTAAATGCACGGTCGTGGCGAAAAAGATCGACAAGACAATCCTGCCACGATCGTGCGAGTCTATCCAGGCGGAAGTCTCGGCCAAAAACGACGTCACTGTCGTTGATGTTTTACAAACCCCCAGAGTCACGCATTGTAAAGATCCGTTGCTCTGCGCCTGAGGAGGCACAGAAGCTCCTATCTCGTGGGATTGTGATGTTTAACACATCCGTCCCCACCTATAATGTGGAACCTGAGAGCTTTATTCAGGTTGACCAATGCCTCAAATGCTACAGATTCAATCACTCTAAACACACATGCACACACGAACAGAGATGCAGCAGATGTAGCGAAACCGGACACTTCTTTGCCACATGCAACAAGACCATCAGATGTTGCAACTGCGAGGGGCAGCATGTCGCTGTCAGTGGGTCATGCCCCAAACGCAAAGAAATTATTAAGACAAAAAGACAAGCACAAAAACAAAACAACAACCCAACCTACGCTTCAACACTCCGACCCTTACAAACATCCACCCACCACAAACCGACCCAACACGATTCCCTCGGGAAGCACAATGCCTCTACCACCTCATTTTCCCCAAAACAACGCCTTCATACCTAACAACAACCCCAAAATACAGACCATACTACACGTAGCTTTAATAGCTGCAAAATACAACGCCAAGAAATTCACAAACATACTCCCAACACTACTACAAAAAAACGGTTTCCCCAGCATTGTGATCCCCGAGGAAATCTTCGAAGACGAGAACCTGTACATACCTGAGTATCACGCACAAACAACACAAACACCGAGGCTAGAGTGGCGACCACCACCTCACCACAGCCCTCTACCTCTCATGCACACGTACTCCCACAACCACAACCACAACGCAAACCTAGAGAAACTGCACAAGAAAAAACTACAAATAACACAAACGATCACAAACGCAAACTCCCTTCACCACTTAACATGCACCAAAAGAAAGACAAAAAAGACCCTCTGCTCACGGAAACCACGGAGCCGTCCACTCCTCGTCGTCGTCATGACGACACCATCATCGGGGACTCCAGCAGCGAGGAGAGCCTCCACATCGACCTCAGTCCTGAGTTGTAGAGGGGGCTACCGCGCTGCCTGTTCCCCCCGGGGCGTAGTTCCGTCCTCCCGTCAGGGAGACTTAGGGAGACACGGAAGTGTCGGGAATTGGTCCGCGATTCCCGTGAATTCCGTGCCTCCCTCTCCCAGGAGTCCCTCCCGGACCCGAAGAGACCCAGTCTGGGGCTCGTCCTCGTTCTCGATCTCGTTACCGTGAGCAGCAAACGCCACGAAAAGTAGGTCACCGTCATCTTGACCTGCTCTGAATGGCATGCTGACAATCGTTCAAGCGAATGTAAGATAATTTTATAACGTAAGACACGTATTTTACGACTTCCTAGACCGGGAAAGTCCTGACGTCGTTCTTTTAAACTCCACCTCTATCACTAATTCCTATGCTATTAAATACTTCGGCTACACGTCAAGACAATCACGAAAAGGCTGGTTTGTAGGTCCTGCATCCTCGTAAAATCCCCTTTCATTTCGAATCATCTCGCCTCCATTCATCATCTGATTTCATGGCTATTAAGCTCTTCACCCAGCAGGCCCTATAATGATTGCCACTGCCTATATCAGACCCAGTCAAATTTGCCTATTCACGATTTCAATAAATTATTTAATTATAATAATCTCCCAGTCTTCTTGCCGGGGATGTTAACGCAGCACACACATCATTCAACCACACATACAACAACGCACACGGCAGACAGCTCTTGTCTATTTTCGAAACAAAAAGACTCCACTACATCGGACCCGACTTCTACACGTCATTCACATCGAGAGGGAAGGGACCCCTGATCTCGTTTTCGGGAACAGAGCGGCACTACCCTACCACACACACATACAACCTGGCCCGAACTTCGGTTCTGACCACATACCCGTCATCATAAAACTTTCAATGACACCGATACTAAACAAAGAAACACCATCCTTCACGTCAAAAAAGCAGACTGGGATGATTTTAAATCTTACCTTGCCAGTCAAAATTTTAACTTCAACCTTGAAAGAGAAAACATTCTCGAAATAGATAGGCATTGGCATCATCTTTTCGCTTGGATATCAGCAGCAATGCGCCGCGCCATACCGCGAGAGCGCTATAAGATCCGCAAATCATTCCATCCAAGCGAGAGAACCAAGCGTCTCCTGACCTGCTATAGGAATCGTTTCCTTCAAAATTTAAATCACTTACATCGAGTTCGGTGGGACCTCACTATCCTCAGAAATCACGTCATAAATAGTTTTGATAATGACCACAAAATTCATTGGCAAAATTTAATTAAACAAACAGAATCTATGAGAGTTCGCACTCCACGGGAATTTTGGCAATCAATTAGACAATTAAAAGGTAGTAACTTCCCCTCTTCACTCACCTCCTCAAGGACAACAATCAAATTTCAGATCCCGTGGAGGTTATCGAAATTTTTCATGACCACTGGCAAACTGTTTTCTATCCTCATGAACCCCACCCTCTTTTTAATGATCACTTTCAAACCATCAACACCTGGAGCCAAGACCACAGGATAGAAACAAACCAGAGCAGATTATCCACCTGGATAATCTGGACGACACATGCGAACTCCGTGCCCCATCTCGCTGGAGGAGGTAAACAAATAATAATGAGGTTTCCTCGAAAGGCTCCGGCTCCTCTCAGATCGGACGCGACGCACTCATTCATCTTCCTGACAACGTTTTACGAGCTATGACGCACTTATATAACACTTCCCTTGCCTCTGGCTACTATCCCTCACCTTTCAAAACTGCTTTAGTGGCCCTTATCCCTAAGCCAAACAAAGACCTAACTAACCCCAAGAATTACCGCCCAATTAGTTTACTAGAGACATTAGGCAAAATTTTTGATAAAGTAATTAACTCCCGACTAAGGCGGTATCTCGACAACCATGACCTACTCTCTTCAACATTCGGCTTCCGCTTCACCGTTCGAAAAAATGACGACTGACATACTGACTAACTACTGTCTTAACAACAAAGACAGAAGACTAAGACGGTTCTCGAAACCAAAGACGTGGAGCGAGCCTTTCGACACGGTCGGGCAGGGCTGGCTTGAAGTACAAACTGTGCACAAAATTAAATTTTCCCTCGTGCCCCAAAGAAGTTTGCTATGCAGCTTCTTGGATACCGTAATTAAGCTTAAATTTAAAGGAAAAATTTCAGACACCATTCAAATGCACGCAGGTGTACCTCAAGGCAGCATAATCACCCAACACTATACATATTATACACAAACGACCCCCCCGACCCCACATTCCCGATTCATTGACGCTTCTTTACGCCGACGACTGTACTCACTTAGCTAGACCTGATTCGCTCGCTGGTGTTGTCCGACGAATCAACGACGACTTGACACCGTCTCGAGGTGGGAGCACAAATGGCTTATCAAACTAATGCGACATAATAGCATAGCATAAAAAATGAAGTAAAGAGGTGAAGAATTCGAAGGGGGGGGGGGAGAGAAGGAAAAGTGGTGAAATTAAGGAAGTAGAGATTGGAAAAGAAAGGGGGGCGAAAACCCCCTTGCATGGTAGATACATTGCATTCATATTCTCTTTCATGTCTGGAGTTTCGAGGGGGGGGGGAGGTGAGTTTTGATTTTATTTATTTGCTATTGGTGAGAAAAGTGGCTATGGTTACGTATTGTGTTATCGAATAAATGCCTTTTTTTTTTTTTTTTTGGTAATAAATAAATATATAATATCGTTATATATATATCTTTATTTTGGTTTATATACTTTTTTTTTTCTATTTTTACTTTTATGTTTTTTTTTGATTTTGTATTTAGTCTAACTAGATTAATAAGGAGAAAGATGTGGTGAGTTGGTAACAATAAAAAAATTTAAACTAGGCTTAATTCTAACAAATGATTTTTTTTTGGGTTTTATTACTTTTTGAGTTTTTATATTTGTTTTATATTTTATTATTTTTATTATTTTTTTTTTTTATTGCTAAGAACAAGAACGAGAACAGAAACAGTTTGACTTATGATTAAATGAATGGAATTAATTAACTTATTTTTTTTATTTTATTTTATTTTTTTCAAAACTTTAGTATTTTGTTTTGTATTTATTTAATTTGTATTTTGTTTTTAATTGCTAAAAGGAACAAGAACAAGAAAAGAAAAGAGGCTGGGGGACCCAGTGGCAGAATGAAAATATGTTACATAAACGAGGAGTAATGGGTGATCAAGGAGAAATAAATCTAGATGGGGACGGGGGGGAGGGGTGAGATGTGATAGGGATGGGGTGATTGAGTGATGCTTGATAAAAGAATAAAGTGGTTATATTATATTTCAATCGAGGGGAGTGAATTTGACAATTTGGTCTGACTATTGCAAATGGTGGGAACGAAAGGGAGCATGTTACATAGATAGACAAGTAATTGTGGTAAAAATGGTGATAACAAAAATAACATAATATAATATAAGAGACAAAAACAAGAACAGAACAAAACAAAAACAGAAATAGCAGACAGAACAGGAGTGTCAACGAAAATGGGGTTAAATAGATAGGAGGTGAATATTAGAATGTAATTAACAAACGGGAAAAAGAACAAAACAAAAGCAAGTAACATAAGATAGCAGTGATTAAAGGGTTTTTTTTTTTTTTTTTTTTTTTTTTTTTTTTTTTTTTTAGGAGTTAATTATTTTTTTTTCTCCCTTTTTCCGTAGAACATCTCCATCCTGCTCGTCTTCTGATTCGCGTGTCTGCCTTATGCAATTGCACGAGTGCACCCCCATAATCACAGACAATGAGTCAGAGTCCGTAGCAAGTTTGTAAGATGTTCAGTTCCTTGGAATCTCCCCGTTTATAGTTCGTCGACGCTGATCCCCGCCACTAGGCGGGCCGAGGCGGGAAAAGTGACAAGCCGTGGTAACAGCGCCAGCGAATTTATACCTTTGGGACCGCCAAGGTGGCCAGCCCTCTCTCCCCCGTGATTGGTTAATCCGCGCCGCGCACGGGTGAGCTCGCAGGTGAGTTTGGCAGAGCTGATGTCGCTCCCCTTTGTTTTAAAAGTTAGTTGTTTGGCGTGGATTAACCAACCCTTTTGGGGGATTCTGAGGGTGACTTCTGGTTTTATTATTATTATATATATAATATATTTTTTTTTTTTTTTTTTTTTTTTTTTTTTTTCCTTCATTAATTTATTACTAAAACATTAAAACATTAAAAACAGGGTCATGGTCAAGTCAGGGTCGGTGTGTGTGTGTTGTGTATATCGGTGTGGGTGTTTCGTGTTCTGTGTTTGGGTAGTGTTCTGGGCCACCAGGCGTGGTTTGTGTGAGTGTTTGTGTTTTTTCAAGATGTTGTTATATTGTTTCGTCTTCTTTGTTCACGTAGTCTGGCCCGGTGTTTTTCCCTCGTCTGTGTATGCGTGTGTTTAGTGGTTCCATGCTGTATGTTCTGTGTAGTGTTTCTGCTGAAATTGGGTCTAGAAATGTTGCGCCGTGTACCCAGAGTAGTGCTTTGTTCTGTACTGATTGCATTGGGAGTTTTTGTGAGTATGATATTGCAACCAGTGGGATAGCAGTATATTCTAGATGGGTCTGACAGTTGTTTTGTAAAGTCTGAGTTTTGTTTGTGGTGTGCAGCATGAAAAACGTTTTAGTTTGTTTGTTTATTTTTGCTTGTGTTATTCTTTGTTAACGTTGGGGTTGTGAACCTTGCTTGTGATCTGAGTCCAAAATGTTTCCTGTGTGGGTGTATGGAATTTTGGGTGTTGTTGATCGTGATTGGTTGTGTTTTTCTACGTGCTATGGGTATGATTTGAATTTGTTTATGTTTGTCTGTATTTTCCAGTGGTGCTCAAATGTGTTGATGTTCTTGTATAGCTCTTCTGTTGTTCGTTTCATGAAGTGTTGTGATTTAGAGGGGTGTGTGATAATCTGTGTGATATCGTCGCATAGGAAATATAGTTGCTGTATGTTGTCGGTTCAGGCAGATTGGCTGTGTACAGGATATAGGGGGTTGGCGATAATACGCTTCCCTGTGGTACTCCACTTCTGAGGTGGAGGGGGGGTGCCTAGTGAGCTCCCGGCGTATTGTGGCAGTCCTGCATCCAGGAAGCTGCAGAAAAGGCGTGTGAAGTGTGTGGGCGGGTGTAGTTGTGTTAGTTTGTATTTGAGACCGTCATGCCATACCTTATAAAAGGGCCCTTCCCTGACGTCTCGTAGTATTGCGTTCGTCTGGTGCTTGTTAGCGAGACCGAGAGCGATCTCCTCGTAAGCGAGGGCGATGGCGCTCTCGGTCCCCTGTGTGGGCGAAAGCCGTATTTGCCAAATGTTGTGTGTTTGGTTGTTTTCAAGGTGTGGGATGAGTCTCTGTCAATTACCCTCTCTAGCAGTTTTCCGGGGACTTCTGGGAGTGAGATGGGGCGGTAATTCCCCCCCTCGTGTGCAGATTTCCCGGGTTTTTGGGTATTAAGGTGAGTGTGGCATGTTTGAACTTGTCAGGGAATATCCTGTTGCCAGTCCCTGCATTGAAGATTGGCGTAGTCTGCTGATCATTCTGGGTGGAAGATGTTCGATGATTGTTTTGTTTATGTTGCTAGCTCCTGTGTTGTGTTTTTAGTGCGTTTGATTGTGTTTGTTATTCTTCTGAAGTGATTGGTGTGGAGAGGGGACTGTCCTCTGTGAGAGTGTTTAGTGTAATGATTTTTTCTGGAGAATTATGTTCCTATGTTGTTGTAGTAGTTGTAACCTCGGTCTCTGTAATGTGGTGGAATCGGGCGTTCTCGGTGGGGGAGATTTGGAATTCTGTTTGCCAGAATTCCCTATGGAGAGGCTCCATCTCCTCCACCGAGTCAACCTTCTGTCTGTGGGGTTTGTATATGTGTGTGATTATCTGTTTGTTCGACCCCATAGTTTTTTTGAAGGAAATCCCAAAAATTTTTTGGGGGCTTTAGAGTTTTGACATAGTCTTTGCGCGAGTGTGTCCCAGTGGTGTTTGTTCATTACTTTAATTTCGTGTGTAATTGTGTTTTTGGGTTTCTCTGTATCGTGTGCGTAATTTTCTGTCCCAGCCCCCTGTTAGTGTTAGTTCGTGTATGTGTCTGTATTGTATTTTAAGCATTTCAGGCGATGTGTTTCTCTGTAATAAGGGATAGTCCCTTTTGGGTTTTTTTTTGGGGATGTTGGCCTGTCGGGCCGTCTGTATGGCTGCGTACCCCTGTTCAAGGTGGTGTTTATTTTTGTGTGTGGGCTGTCCCTCGAGATCAGTTACGTGTGTGTTTTTCAAGTGATTGTTTGAACCCTCCCAGTTTCATGTTTGAAGGATTCTCGGGTTGTGTTGGGATCATGATAGGGTTTGTTGACAGTGTTAAATGACCGGGAGGTGTCGCTGGATGTGACGTCGCCTGTTGTGATATGGGGGTGTAAGTGTGGGTCTGTGGTTTGCCAAGACTATGTCGGGTGTTGTTGCTGTGTTTTTTGTTATAAATGTTGGTGTGTGGTGGACCGAGGGGTGTGAGTCTGTCTTGTTGTATGAGTGAGGCGAGGGCCCCTGCCAACGGTGTTTGTGTGGTTTGTAGCCAAAGAGTGCGTGGTTTGCGTTTTAAAATCTCCCATGATGTATATTGGTTTGTTATGCCTCAGGGGCTGCAAGATGTCAGGTTCTGGTATGAAAGGTCTTCTTGGGGGAATGTATGTGGGTTTCTAGTATAATGGGTCCATGTGTGTATTTATTTCGACTGCCAATAGGTCTGCCCGAAAGTTATTGATGGTTTTGTGTGAGATGTCGTTTCTGATCGCAATTGCTACGCCATCGCTTCTTTCTTGTGATTTGTTGGAAGAGTAGGTGGTGTACATGTAGATTTTGAGTGGGGTATGTTATTGAGCCCATGGCTGTTTTAATGAGTATGATTGTGGGTCGTGTCTTCTGTATGTGTTGCCAGTTCAGTTTTCGTGTTGTCCAGTGGAGTACGTTGTGTTGTATGATGGTGAGGCGTGAGTGTAGTGTATGGTGTGCCATGTTTATTGTGTTGTTATTCAAGGAAGTACCCGTTGTTTAATTTGTCTATGTTGGCATTGCTCAGTCATGTCGTTTGTGATACGCATGTTGCCTTCCTTGAGGTGTTTGTGTAGTCTTTTGATTGTGACCATGATGGTATGCTCTCTTTTCGTTACTAACCACTTTATTCTTTTATTTTTAATTCAGAGCAATTCGAATCGATCAGAGTACTGGTATTTTGGAGGGGTTTTTTGAAAAGAGCCCGGGTGCCATAGTGTTTCGGGTCTGTTGCAGTTCCGTCCATGAGGCGCTCCAGCCCCCCGTCATCGTGAATGTCTCCTGTTTCTCGACCAGGTTAGGTGTAGGAGGTGGGGCATCAGGGGTGGTCGAGGGATATCACTGGGGATGTCCCTAAGCTCGTTGACATTGGGATTGTTATTGACTTGGTCCCGACTGATTGACGAGAGGTGGAGGCAATGGAGGGGGGTGCCGATGTTACTTTTAGGGGGGGGAACTGACTGGGGCTCCATGGGCTGTATCTCAGCAGGCTGAGGTTCAGTGTCTGGGGGAGGGGCTCAGTGGGCTGAGCCTGAGGAAGTTGGGACTCCGCTGCCTGGGCTGTACAGGCTGAGGCCCTTGGTGCCACGGGCTGGGGTTGTTTTAGGCTGGGCCTGAACATCTGGCTGGGGGTTGAATAACTTTAAGGATGCCCCAGGAGTCAGATTCTCCAAGGTCTAAGGCGGGAAGGTTATTTGCCTCCAGTTTCCACTTTAGCATGATATCTAAAAACCCCTTTCAGGGCAATTTATATTTTGCATGTGAGCATGCAAAGGACTACGAGAATCTCCTTGGAGAGATCGTTAGGGAGAGCCAGGTGGATGGTGGGTTCAGTCTTAGTGTGTTTATTTCCTGGCGGACCTGGTTTAAATTAGGGTTTCCAGGTGTTGGTGGTAGCCTGCACAGTCTCCTGTGCTTCTTTTTGGGCACAGCCCTGTATGGTTAGTTTCTTTTTCTTTTTCTTTCTCCCTAACTTTCTCCTGGGAGATTTTCATGGCCTCCTTCCTGTGGGACAACTGTTTTTTAAATGTCCTATGGGCACCGCCGCAGTTAAGGGATTTTTTAACGGAAATCTTGCAGTCCCTAAAGGAGTGGGTGTTAGAACCACACTCAGTGATCTGGCTCTTTTTCTGACTTGCATTGGGTTTTAAGATGTCCTAAGCAAAGCAGTTCTACATTGTTTAAATGGCGTAAATCTTTTAAATTCGATTGCCATGGGGCAACATATACCTTGAAGAGGTATATCCCCTTCTCTTTTATGTTCTTGGCTGTGGCGTGATCTGAGAATCTTGCTTTATTTGTATTTATCTTTCATGACATAGATGTCTTCAACCCGAGCATCTGGGAAGGAAAAGGAGATCTCTTCTTTAAACTCAATGCCGACTCACTAACAACTTGTCGGTCCAGTTTCTTAAAGACAAGCGTAAGCTTAGCCTTCATATCAATAGGAATTATGGGGGGAAGCCAAGTTTTTCAAGGGTCAGGACGACATCCTTTGAGAAGAGCTTCTCGGCATGGTTGTCGTCCTCGATCAATGCCAGGGAGCCATCATTAATGGTGAAGTACCGAAGTACCTGATCTGTGGGACAAAACAGTGCATTGGCTAGGGTCTTACGCTTTTTTGTGGGTGGGACCACCAAGAGCTTTAATTTTTATTTTTGTCATTTTGGTTGCCCTGGGTCGGGTGAAGGGTGAAGTGGCCAGGTGAGGGATGACAGGTGAGATGATGGAGGGAAGAGAGATGGGGAAAGAAGAAGCCTAGCTCGACCCCCTCTAGTGGCAGACTGGTTGCGTTCTCCAGTGCACTAGAGGATCGGAGCTTTGTGTTGGGCCGCTCCCTTATTGCCAAAACCCTTTCTACAAAGGGACAACAGCTAAGCAGCGCACCACCCAGACGAATACAAAAGTCCCGAGGGAAATTATGTAGGTCCAGATGACCACAGGAAAGGGAAAAAGGGGATCAGGAGGAGACAAAGGACACCTATATGTCGCCTCAGACTGCTGGGCCTCTCTATACAGGTTTCCCTTGATAGAGAGAGCTGCGGGTCTGAGGAGAGGTGTAGTGTTCCCTTTGTCCCCCGTCAATGGGTAAAAAAGAAAAAACCCCTGAGGGCAGTGAAAATGCAAATATTCTCTGGAAACAGAGATAATTTGCTGGACATTTACGTTAGCAAGCGATATAATAGCAAGGAGGGGTTCGCGGCGCGATTGAGGCCCGGTACCCAGGGTAGCTCAATGACACTTTGAACTGGCCTAATTGCTATTATAGTCACTCTCTTCGCATTGACTGGGGGGATCGTGGGACTAATGCGACAAAAACAAAAGTTCTCTTTTTTAAACCCTAGACACAACCCTCCTTACGCACAACCCAGCACACGGGGCTCACAAGAGAGCCAAATCAGAAGAAGGATATGTGAACAGGCTCCTCCCCTCTCTCCCTGCGGTGAATGGGTCCTTGATTGGACGTTTCAGAGAGAGGGATGATGGGTTTCCGGCAAGGGTGGCGGACGGGGCGCAGCGGGTGGAGCCGAGCAACGCCAAGAAGTTAGCATGATGCCATGATCCCTCGATCGTGTGGCTTTTGCATGGGCATAGTAAAGAGATTGCACCGCGCCCGGTCCCATGCAATCTCGGCCCGGCTCTACGCGTTTACCGGACGGTGACGCCCCCCCCCATTGTTTGATGCCACGATGCTATGTGCTTGCATGTAGCTTCGTGCCCTACTAGCCTACTCTTTCCTATGCGAATTTTCGGCATTAGGATGACTCTGTGCACACCTTCTGGTGAACTGGACCCCATCTTCGGCGCGTGCTCGACGTGGGCAGACCTTTACCTCCCGCAGGGGAGGGTTTGTCTGGGGGCCTTAAAAGGCCTGCCTTACGGTGTGCATAGATTTTCCCATTCTTTTGTTAGGGATTGGTCTGGCAGACCATCTGATGACTGCCACTCTTTTTTTTTTCGAATAGGGCGTAGGCAGGTGAGCCCCCTTGTCAGGCCTTCAGCCAGGTTCTGTTCTAATAGCAGCTGCTAGACAGAACATCAAGTTCCCGTGATAGGAAGTACCTGGATAAAAGTTAGTCTTTCTCCCTCACTGTGATGAAATAGTCTGTGGTTGACTATTTCAGGGGGATGGGAACTACTGGAACAGGTACAGGTCCCCTCTACTCTCACTGAGGTGAAACTTTGGGTGTTTCAGAGAGAAGAGGGATTCACGTTAAACTCACCCTGCCAAAAGAACTGCCGGGAAAAAAAAGTCAGCTCCTCTCCCTCCTGTGATGGAAACAGTCTGGGGTTTTTGGCTGTTTCCAGAGGGACGAAGGAGCTTACTGGAACAGGTAAAAGAACCCACCCTTCTCTCACTGAGGTGAAACATCCTTTGGATGTTTCAGAGAGAAGGGGGTTTTCCACCTAAAACCGTCCTCCCATAGGAACCTCCGGGAAAAAAAAAATGGTTAATTTCTCTCCCTCACTGTGGTGAAACAGTCTGTGGCCGGCTGTTTTCAGAGGGATGAAGGAACTGACAGGAACAGGTGCAGGACCCCCCTCTTTACTCAATGAGGTGAAACAACCTTTGGGCGTTTCAGAGAAAAGAGGGATTCACTTTGAAAAAGGGTACAGGTCCCCTCCGAGGAGCGGAGAGGACTGCCTGGAAAAAGTGAAGAGCTCCTTCCTCACTGAGGGAGGAGCAGAAGTGTTCCCCAGCAATGATGTCCTGTAGGTGGAAGGGCATCCCTCTGGGATACTCCCAGAGGTTGCCCACCTACCCACGTGTTTGCCGTGCGTGGCACCCTTGTGAGCTGGGAGACGGGAGTCCTGGAGGTTGAGCGATGCCGTGCTACGATTACGCCCTGCGGCTAGCAACACGCCTCTTTGGTCCTCTATTCTGGCAAGACAGGCGGCCTGATCCAGGCCCGGTCGGGTCAATGGGCTGGTCTCCCTCGGGAGGCTAGGGTCAAGCAGTCATGCTGCCTTTGGTACCCACACCGTCCGTGGGGGTACCAGTGCAATGGGGCTAAATGGCTGCGTATATTCACTCATCACCCCTGTTGCTGTTAGACATTGGTTCTAGCAATCAGTTTCCCCCTTGTTGGACTCCGGGGTGGGTGGGGGCGTGAGGGGACTGCCAAGTATATGGAAAAACTAAACAAAATCCCCCACAGACAGACCTTACTGTTGACGACCCGTGCAGGCCCAGACCACGGCAGCCACCCTGAACCCTTACGTGCCTCCGGGTGGCAAAAGAAAACCCCGAGCACAGGATGACACTGTCATGCCTGCTCCCAAAGAGGGCAGACAAGACAAATAAATCAGGTACAAACATGTCTGTCCATCAGATTGTCCAACAGGGGACTCTCGTGCTGGCCCCTCCAGGCCAGCACCCAGACCAGGAAGGTCTCTGAGCCCCCTCAGACGACCCCCGGGCTGAATCAGGAGCACCAGCTGAACCACCGAAACAGCTGGTGCCTCCACGAGCAAGCCCCAAAGCCGAAAGGGCGGACCGAAACGGCCGAGGCCGGAGCCCGACTCTGATGGCGAGTCGGACCCCCAAGGCGTTTTCCCGCAATTCAAGGTCCCCGTTAACCCGAAGGCTTCGACAATGCCTACCAGATGGTAAGGGCATTGGATAGCCAGCGAAAAATCCGGCTGTCGATCCGGGGTTTTGCGCGAGATCAGGGCATGATCATCGTGCCCAAATAAAGCCCCCCTTTTGGGGTTTCCTGCAGGAGACAAAGGAGTTAAAAGATGGGAGGAAAGTGAGCCTCTCGCCACTGAACCCCGAGGAGAAGAGAGTCAAGAGGGTGCTACTTGGCTTCTCAGTCTCATACGATGTGGAGGTGATAACATCACACCCACAGGTCGTGGAGGCTTCCCGATTGTCAAAGGGGGAAAGACCCCAAACCCAGGCAAGTCCTGGTGACCATAAAAGTCCCCCAAGCTCCACCCTTGATCTGGGTAATGGGGTACCTACAACCTACGCACCTTATGTGCCTGAACCACTTCGTGTTTTCAAGTCCCAGAAGTACGGACACCACCAGGCTAACTGTACAGCCAAGCCAAATGGTGTCTGTACAAGGCACCAATACTGAGGTGTGCATCAAGGCACAAAAAGAAGAAAAAAGGACACACAGCCAAATGTCCTAATTGTGCCAAGAGGCATCACGCCTGGAGCCGGGCTTGCTCTGTCAGGAAAGAGGCGGCCCTCAAACGGCAAGAGGTTGCTAAGAAGCGACCAAAATTTTTTCCCTGCCCCCCCAGGCACCTACGTCTGGGGAGGAACAAAACGAAAAGGCTTCCCGACCTCCTAAGAGGAAGGAAGCTGCCCCCAGCCGAAACCGGAGATCTCCGACAATCAGGAGTTCCCCCAAGTAAAGCAAGTGCAGAGGAACCACAGGAAGAAAGGTTCCAACAGCACCACACGGTCCCCCCCAGACCCAGAAGACATGTTCTTCGACAGGGGGAAATGTCGATCCTGATCACTGCTGTGGTCACAGCAGTGCAGTATCCCTGTCCAGGACCGGGGAAAAGAGGCGGATAAGGCAGTCAGTGTTGCCATGACGACTCTTAAACAGACCGTGAAAAGCAAAAAGGGAAGGAAGATGGAGAAGGCCAAATCAGCCCAATCCTCTCCCTCAGCCCGGGCGAACTCCCCTCCCCTCTCCAAGCCAGGCTATGCCCTCACAGGCAGAGCCTAGCCAGGCTATGCCCTCACAGGCAGAGCCTAACCAGGCTGATTCAGTGCCACAAGCCGAATCAGAAGAAGCTGAGCCTGCCCAGGCAAGGCCAGCCAATGCACAGAACAGCCTGGCCCGAGAAAAAGCCAAAGACGAAAGTCAGAGCTCCCAAAAGGCTCTCCACCCCCCAGTGGATCCAGGGATAGCCTGACACCCGAAAGAGAGTCCTCAAGCAGTGAGGATCTCACAATGGAGTTGTCAGACTCTGACCGTCAACCCGAATGTGACGATGTCTCTGATGTAACTATCAATTAGTAACATCATGACACGCATCTAAGTATTCTGCAGGGAACATCTGTGGCTTCTCCTCAAGGAGTCCCATCCTCCACGCAATAGTGCGATCAAGGAGAAATGACATCGACATGCTCCAGGAGACCTTATCAGCGGAACGCTGTTCGCTTCTCAGGGTATCACGTCCCACGCGCTGCCAGTTCCGATGGCAAAAGAGGCCTGATGACCCTGGTGAAGGCAACAATTCCCTGCTCCGCAATAGCCGATGCACCGCACTGTGGAGAAGATTTGAATCTCTTGCCGTCGAGATTCAACTGGCCGGGGACCCTGAAATTTTACAATGTGTACAGCAGGCCACACTGTATAGCTTAACATCAGCCAGGTATGTGCTTCCGCAGCACACACCGAGGGGATCATAGGGGAGACTTCAATGCACACCACCCCATCCTGGCTCCCTGCAGGGCCCGATGCGGCTGGCCGTCACTAGCCCAAAGTGCTCGAGACAATTCCCCGAGATCGCTCTCCTCAACAGCCAGGAGCCAACGCATGTGAGAGGAGGGTCCTAGACCTCACCCTGGCCCCCTGCGACTCTGGTGGGAGAGGTTGGCTTTGGGGTGTCGATGAGACCGTCACTAGTGACCATTATGGCATATAACAACCCTCATGGATAGTGGGCCCCGCCGAAATACCACGACCGAATCCAGATGGAAAACAGACAAGGCCAACTGGCAGGCGTTCCAGAGCGCCTTGGCCCGCTGTCTGAGAAGCAAAGAACCCACACAGAGCGAAAATGTGGAAGTGCTACAAGCCAGACTTGTAAATGCCATTGATGAGGCAGCCTCACTGACCATACCCAAACTCGGCCTGGGTCCAGGGGTCACAAGGGCGCCTGGTACTTCAAAGACGAAAATTAGGGAGGTCAACCACAGGGTAAACATGTGCCGAAAACATTTCCGAAGGCAAAGAACCCCCGACAACCTAGCCCTCCTAAGGGAGGCGGTGAGGGATGCCAAGGAAACTGCCAGCAGAGTGAGGCAGGAAAGTGGCTGGGAAAGGTGTGAGTCTTTCGATCACCGTACCACCCTCTCAGAGCTATGGCAACGGGTCAAGCGGCCACCAGCCGCTCAGCCCCGAGATGCACGCACCACGACCCCCAGGCAGAGGCCAACAGACTGGCGCAAGAGTTCTCTGCGAGAACGAGCGCAACAGTCTGCCAGCCAAACTGAGGGCAAGACAAGAACGCCTACAACCAGACAGACTTGCTCACATCAGAGAAAGGGCAGCCGAACCCGATAACTCAGACTATCTTTTCTCTGAGGAACTAAGAGATGCACACAAAGCCAGTCGCAAATCAGCCCCGGGCGATGACGGGATCTCGTACCCCATCATCTCCCGCCTGGGACTGGTAGGTGAGTTGCAAATTCCTGCAAATCATCAACAGGTCCTTTGGGAACTTCCACTCTAACCCCCGAGCTGGAAGAGGGCTACCATAGTTCCCTCCCTAAACCAAAGGAGGGCCCGGGGGAAATACCGCCCCATCTCTCTCCTCAGCTGTCTGGCCAAGACTGCCGAGAGGATGGTACTGAAACCGGCTCCAAGGAAAATGGGCGCCCCACACGAACACCTCCACGGGTTCACCAGGGCATGAGCACAGCGCCAGCAAAAGCCACGCTCTTGAGCACATAAACACGGGCGCTCTGTGGGCAGTATTCCTTACCTGGAGAAGGCTTTCGAATTGGAAGTCCTCTTGCCATACAGGAGAGCCTGATCCCCAAAAAGGGAAACAGGGGTAAGCTCTTGGCTTGGATAGGTGACTACTTTATGAAAAGAACAGCCCGAGTCAAATTCCAAGGTCACCTATCACAGCACATGCCACTAGAAATGGAAACGCCACAGGGTGGGTTCTCATCCAGCCCTTTTTAACACACTAATGTCCTGTACCTCAACATAAACCTCCCAGTGGGGTGCAAGATCATCTCCTATGCAGACGATCTTGCTATCATCTCCACGGACCACACAGCCTAAACAAAGCCCAGCGTTGTCTGGGCTTGGTATCCGAGGAGTGTTGCAGGGCAGGACTAAAGATCTCTGCAGCCCAAAACCAAAGGCCATGGCTTTGAGACAGAGAGTTCAAGGCACAAGTCTGAAAATCCAGGGAATGGACTTGGAGTGGGTCCAGGAATACCTGTACCTTGGGGTAAGGATAGACCGGACCCCCTCCTTCCGCCAGGAGGTCCAGTACCTGCCCTTTACCGAACAAAGGCAAGACTGTCTGTCATGAGAGTAATGAGTGAAGACGCATAGGGGCCAGACACAGAGTACTAAGATCATTCTACGTACATGCTGTCAGGCCCTTGTAGACTATGCCTCCCTCGCTCTGATTGGCATCAAGAGAAATATAAAGACCGATTGGAGAAAACAAACCGCCAGGGTCATTCTGGGTGCCCCAAGGTGGCGAAAGGGCCTCAACCTCCTAGTGGAGACAAACCTTCTCCCCTTGGCCTCACGAATTGATCTAACGGCAGGGCCAATTCTTATCAAAGGTCATCCAGGCTCCCAGGAACACAAACCTAAGACACAAAATAGTCAGACGCCTAGAACAAATAACGAGCTGTTGCAAACAACTCCTGGCTGTCTCACACAGCCAGGGTGCTAATTTCGCCATCAGCTAAAGAACCACTACTGGCCAAGGCATGGACTCCCCACACCCTGACTTTGTCGAAACTCCGCCGTGGGCACAACCTCGATAGAGTTCTCGGTCATGAGACTGGCAAGCAAAAAGAATGATATTGTACGCCTAGCCTAAAGGCGAAACCCAGAGGGTCATTGCAACCCTCACCCCTCCGGGGAGCCTAACATATTACACAGACGGATCGGTCGATCCCCTTTACCCACATGCAGGCGCCGGCTTTGCAGCAAGGGGTGCCACAATATCCATGAGGGTAACAGACAACGCCTCCTCGCTACAGGCAGAGTAGTAGCTTCATGGGGGCACTGAGACACGCGTCCCAGGAGAAAGGACACGTGGTTCCCTCACACAGACTCCAAAAGGGGCCGTCGACTGTCTTCAGCACGCTCACCACTGACAAAATCTACCTCCTGACAACCATCGGCCAATAACACAAAGGTGCTTGCTCAGGGTAGAAAATTATCATAAACTGGGTTTCCCAGCCAATAGGGATCAGAGGCAATGGCTTGCTGACAGATTAGCCGAAATCGGCCGGGGTAAGCCCCCAAATCCCATGATAATACATCAGAGCCGAAGTTTACTTAGGAGGAAGTGGGACGGTGGCGGCCAACTCCCCTCCTGCAGCTTCACAAGAGGAAACGAGACATTCCCCCTCGGCCAGCTGGTACTCAGATGCCACAGGCTATGAACCACTGGCACTCTCTGAAATAAACAACAGAGGGTACCGAAGTCATTCTGCACAGAATGCGCCTAGTTACCACTGTGCATGGCAGATCATAAAAAACCATAGAACATGAAGAGAGGTGTTGCATGCATTGCGGCGAGCCGAACGCCCACTGATACACTACTTGGAAAAATTGCGTGCACACGCAATTCCTAAGACAAACCCCACAGAACACAGCCGTCGTGCTGGTAAAGAGATTATGCGAGATGCTTACACCAGGGCTACAGGAGCGCCTGCTGGCAACCCCACCCCCAAACGGTAAGCACCGATGTCAGACCACAAATGAGACAGCCATAAAAAGCTGCACGGGCCGGGCCTAAGTGAAAGGCCCGGGCGAAGCCAGAACTTCGCAAATCTCAAGCAAGCAAGCAAGCAACCCCTCCTTACGATCCAATACATCTAAACTCTTTCGACAGACTACAAGCACCTCTTCAAAAAAACACGCTCTTGCACCGTGCTCGGTGTAACCTTCGATTACATGTTCAGATTTCATTACCATACAGTAAAAAAGCCACATTGGCTAATAAGACCTTACAATCGCTTTATCGATTTAGATGTGGGGCCCCCGCGCACGAAACCTGCACCTGTAAAAGCCATTATACACCCCCTTCTCACATACGCCCCACTCACACTTACACTTGCAGCACACACAAAAAAAAAACTGCAAGTCATCCAGAATAAAGCCTCCGCTGGATCTACACTAAGGCTGGGACGAGTTTGTTACGTCTCACAGCTTCACGAGAGGCTTCTGTGCTCCCCCTGAACCTCGTGTGGCGCGCGAGGGTTTGTAACCTCGACAAACTTCGTCTTTGGCTGCCCGACTGGATAGACAAACAATGTCTTTCTCCAGGGAAAAGGGAAGCGGCCTTGGCCGCGATTCTTTGCGCTAGATTGGGGCGAAGAACAGGAGCCAGTTTTTTGAGCTCGGCAGCAACATCTTAACCACATTAACAAACTATTTAAAACTATTTCACTAGCTTTGATTTTAGCAGAGTGGAAATCAAATCTGTAACCATCTGGAGGTTTTAGCAAAACTATCAAGACGACATTTTTTCCATAGCTCAAAACTTAGTTATCTCAGGTAATAAACTTGCATAAACATCTACTGCTTTCCCTGTCAAAAGGCTGCCTAACCTCACGGCATAGCTTCCCCCTTTTTTAAATTGAAAAGATCAGCCACTCTTTCAAACCTTTTTACATATAAAGAAATATCTTCACTATCAAAACATACGGTAAGCTAGGTCTCACAGAATCCTCATTGAAAACTGGGGTTGATGGAGGCATTATTACTGGTACGGATTTTAATTTCAAGTTCATGGTGGGTCGTACCTTGGATTTTTGTAACGCTCTCTTTACCTCTTTTTTTTTTTCCCGTAGATATTTTGCCCTTTGCTCACATGATGGACAGAGCATCACCCGAGAGTCCTTGGGTAGCTGTCTGCCTCACCAGTGTCTCAAAATCTGCCATCATTAAAGAAAAAAAAATAATAATTACAATATAAATTAATTTAATACAACCACGGAATCACCCCTTTGAACAAAAACTCATCTCCAGGCCCCAAGGACGATCAGGGAGGCTGGCCTGTGCCTGGCCTGTGCCTGGCCTGTGCCTGGCTTGAGCCTGTTTTTTGCCTGGCTTCCGCGAAATATACGGTGAATATGGTTTGGCAACCCGAGACTACCAATCCTACTCACTGCGCCCCCTTTTGATAATTAGGTTCTTATCATGGTTCGTTTCGTCTCGGGGTAATCGAACC